>NC_088716.1:23594904-23704904 GCF_963576615.1 Watersipora subatra
AGAGAGGGAGAGAGGAGAGGAGGGAAGAGAGAGGAGAGAGAGAGGGAGAGAGAGAGGGAGAGAGAGGGAGAAGAGAGGGAGAGAGAGGGAGACAGAGAGGCAGCCACGCAAGTAGTAACATCATTTTAGCACTATTTTAGCATTTTAACAGTGATCAAGTTTTTTCAATTTCAAGTTTCTTTTTAATAACTTGAAAAATAATTTTAAAACATTTGCAAATGAAAAATAAAAAACATACTGATAATTTTTGATAAAATTTGTTAAAATCTTGTGTAAGTCCATTTTACATGTAAGTGCTAGAATTACTTACATTCGATGTTAGAGCTGCAAGCTTATAATCTTCAAAAATAGACGCTTCTACTGCAAAAAGGAAAGACTCACCTGGGCATGGGTGTTCACAATGAGGAAGAGACCTTGGGCAAGGCTCTGTACATTGATATCTTTCATGTTTCCAATCCTTGCTGTGACACTTCATTTTGCAGATGTGGCCACATTTTAGTACAGTCATGCATTCAAGCTCACAACCACCTGTGATATGTGTCAAAACAAATATAATACATTTATTGTGTCCTAAGTAAACAAAGACGCATCATTATTTTATGAAAAAAACTGTGCAAACTAACCATCTAGGCATTCTACTATAAGAACATAAATATTGCTGGTTATATTTCATTATCAACTATGTTTAGCGAAAGCGAGCATTAAAAAGATGAAAGGCAAAAACTGAAAGCACAAAGGCTGAACTAGACCAACTAGTCATTAACAGACTAAGCAACTATATTAAAGATAAAGTGGAATCACAGAACGGAAGTGAAAGCGATCACTATGGAGACCGCAGCAACGAATACTTGACTAAATTACTCTTGTATGCAGCTCATCAAAAATTTACAAATTAAAATCACACAAACAAAAGCCTAAGTAATTACAAGCAATTATAAACATCTACATTGTTCCATAGAAGTCTAACTAGTCTAAAGTGAATACAAGCACCTGTAGGAGCTTGTTGTCGAAAGTCTCCAGGGTTCTTAATGATGGCAGGATTTTTGTGTATTTGACATCTAAGAATTAGACTCGTGTCAAGCTCTTCAACACTAGTTGCTTTTTCCACAATCTTTTTCCATAGACCTATTAAATCAATAAACAGGTTATATTAATACACGAAATAAATAGAGCACAACTTAACTATCTCTGAATTTTAACTAGCCTGTTGTAGTGTGTTGTAGCCTGTGTTAGTGCAGGAGAAACTCTGATCAAAGTACTCACTTACCAGATCCTCTGCTTAGCATGTCAAAGTTTCCGAACACATACATCCCATACTGAGCTCGTGACAAGGCAACACAAACTCTGTTTGCTATCTTCACAAAGCCAAGGTTTCCTTCCGGATTACTTCTCACAAGAGAGATAATCACTATCTTGTTCTCTTCACCTTAACAACAAATTGTTACTCAAAACTAACCTTCAATAATATATGTGTACAAGATATATTCCACAAAGTAGATAGAGAGAAATTTTCTTTCCTGGTAACTAAAGAAGCAGATATACAAGGTACATGATAAATAGCAGATATATCCTGGTACATGGTAGACAACATCAGCAATTTTGTCACTATATTGGCCTCGAACAATTTAAAAACTTCTTTTTGACAAAAAAATGTTTATTTCATAATTAAATAAAAATGAAAACACTATATAATTCCAAAGAATTTAGTAGGCATTTAAAATAGCACTAGTCAAATTAAACAAACTTATATAATAACTTGAAATACAACTAACCACTCAGTTATAGTGATTGTATATGTAAAGTTTCAAGCGATATCTCCATCACAAGTGATATCTCCACCAAAAGTGATATCTGCACCACAAGTGATATCTGCACCACAAGTGATATCTCCACCACAAGTGATATCTCCATCACAAGTGATATCTCCACCACAAGTGATATCTCCACCACAAGTGAAATTTGCACCACAAGTGTTATCTGGACCACAAGTGTTATTTGCACCACAAGTGTTATTTGCACCGCAAGTGATATCTGCACCACAAGTGATATCTGCATCACAAGTGGTATCTACACCACAATTGACATCTGCACCACAAGTGATATCCGCACCGCAAGTGATATCTGCACCACAAGTGTTATCTGGACCACAAGTGTTATCTGGACCACAAGTGTTATCTGCACTACAAGTGTTATTTGCACCACAAGTGATATCTGCACCACAAGTGATATTTGCACCACAAGTGGTATCTGCACCACAATTGACATCTCCACCACAAGTGATATCTGCACCACAAGTGATATCCGCACCACAAGTGATATCCGCACCACAAGTGTTATCTGGACCACAAGTGTTATCTGCACCACAAATTTTATTTGCACCACAAGTGATATCTGCACCACAAGTGATATTTGCACCACAAGTGGTATCTGCACCACAATTGACATCTGCACCACAAGTGATATCTGCACCACAAGTGATATCTGCATCACAAGTGATATCTGCATCACAAACATTCCACGAGTGTCTGAACACTAATATGCGTTCACACTATAATAATTCTTGGTATTATTTAGACAAAAAAATCTACTTTGTAAACAGTGGACCATCAATGGCACAGTTCCAGACACAGTTCTATAGTTCAAGTAACAGGCAGAACTGTCGGAGTAAAATGTTAAACAAAAATCTCTTTTTGCCATCTTTTATTCTTACTCAAACATGGTTAGGTTGAAAACTTTAAAAATAATACTCAGTCAAATCGCGTACAAAATACCCCATAGTAGTCGAGCAAATTGATTTTCGAAATTGGTGTTGTCTCCTCGTGAGAATTACAAGTATGCTAGTAGGCTGCAGGAACTAAGCTAGGGTATTCTTGAATGAACCCTTCGTGTAGTAAATTTTACCATGTGTTGACATAGTTCTGCTTAGACGTAATCATAGACATATCAACTATACTTTATAGTATAGTTAATAGTATAATTAAATTATAGGTCTGTGGACATAATAGTTAATTCATCATTCAACATGCATGAACACACAACTTACAACAAAAGATGAATATGTGTACCCTGTGCTGAGTGAAAAATGCAAGAATGGCAACCAGTAGATTCAAGAAAAGGGCAGCTTTAAAAATTAAACAAAGCCAATTGCAAAAAACCAAAACACTTTTTAAGGTCAGGGTCAATAAAAATACCTTGAAAGTTGTCAACTGAAGTAATTTTGACTCCTTCGAACTGAGATTTAGGCATGTACTGCTGGAGGAGCAGGAGTTGTCCTGTATACATAGTGATAATGGTAATGTCCTTAGGTTTGTAGCTTTCTTGCATTAACAGGTATCTGTAGCAACATTGCAAGGAGGATTTGGAAAGTGATGGCTTTAAAGGAAAAATGGTATTGTCTACTCAAGCAAGGAAAAGCATAATCTTAGTGTGTCTAATTTGGGCTTAGCATGAGGATGAAGTCTGAGATTTTTCAAATGTGAAGAGCTGGTCTTTCTAATAATATTTCAATTAGCAGCTAAATAGCCAAATTTTGAACAAATGATTTATATTGTGACATTTCTTAAGCGTCACCCAAGCAATATATCTATAATAACAATACAAGTCTACAGTCTGCAGTTAGCTAATTCAATTTAAAGTATTTAAAAAAATTTCAATAGAGCATTTTTCTGGAAAATATTTATAAAAATGGTAAACATTTTACTTAAAAAGCTATAGATACTAGTTATATAATTACCAGAAAAGACCCCAACTCAATATTAATAAAAATAGTTTTAACCAGAAATATATCGGTCAGCGCATTTAGAACATCAAATGTATTGTTCAAATCTCCTTTCAAAACCAGCAAAAAAATAAAAAGATTAGACAAAGATTTTGAGAACATAGTTTTTAAAGCGGAAACAGTAAAGTGGTGTCTGACACTATTTGTTTTAAGCAGAAACATCTAGAAATTATCAGAGTACCTGGTGAGCTCTACAATCATCTGAGCCTCAAACTTATTTGACTTGCTCATTGTTCCCTCATCAGACACCTCGGGGTTGTTGTGGTTGAAAAAGAAGATGCTATTCTTCATGCCTGTAAAGTTACAGTTAACTTGGGTGATGGATAATGAATTTGACACTATTTAGTTATTGATCAACATATACTTATGTAATACAATATCTCTGACCTTCAACAGGGTCTCTGTCAAGCACTGACTGATGGTCGTCAAGTCGGTCATAGATATGTCCTCTGATGTATTTAGAGATCTCTGGTCTCATCCTATGCTGGATGTTCAGCGTGCTTATTGGTAGACCATTGTTTACCATTCTCTCAAAGAGTGACAGGTCCAGATGGTACTTGACAGCCAAGTCATAAACGGTAGGATTAGGCTTAAGTTGCTTGTGGTCACCTGACAGAAATAGAGAAGACAACTCATACTCACATTATAAAAGATCCCATTTGAGCTGATTATGTTATAATTTAATATGATGACTGCTATTCATTTGCGAATTCTTATTTGCCTTTATCATGAGAACATAAATTAGAAAAAAGTTGCTTGGAATACCTCCACAGTTTGTAAGAAAAAATATATCAGATGAAGGTTTTCAGAACATGGTCTTTGAAGAGAAAAGAATTGAGTGTGATTTGACACCACAGTCATACCTTGACATACAACTACCCCAACATATGAGAAAATCAAGATACGTACAAGCAAAATTTCAAGCAAGTTACTGCCTTGAGATACGAGAAACCTTTGAGATAGGAGCATGTGAACCGGTGGTTGATGGGCACTAAATTGCCAAGTATGCAAGAGACTGCTTTTGAAAACAGTATCACTCGGTCTTTCTCATCGAATTAGTTTGCAAAAAAGTTTTAACGTTGGCTAAAAGTTATAATGAAAGCGACGCAAAGAGCTGCAAGCCAGAAACAGATAATAAAAAATTAAGACGATGACAAAATTAGAGATAAGTTTAGTATAAGATTTTAAAACTTCGTTTTAAGTGTGTTTAGTAAGTGTCTGTAAGCTAAAATCATTTAGGTTAAATTCAAAGTTGATGCTATGTTACGTAGCATCACAAAAGTCTAGTGTACTGAATGCTTTGCTATCAAGTCTCTCACACACCGCCGTTAGCCACTGTCTGTCTCAAAGGTAAGATCTCCGTACAGTACTGTATATGCATAATAATGTTACATTTTATTTCAGATCATAACCACTAAATAAATATTTGTTACTTTTTGAGCGTAGGTACTGAATAAAATCCCATAAAACATGTTTTGCTATCATATAAATCTGTTGCTAGATGGTTTTTTATAGTATGAGAATGCATTGATTTGCATTTAGTTATCGTAAAACCTCTAATTGAATGCCACCTCTATTTGAACACCACCTCTAATTGACTGCCACCCTGAGAGAAGGGTTAAAAATTGAGCGCCACTCTAATTGAACACAACCTCTATTTGACTACCACTTTGACATTATTTGGTCTTTACGAGCCCATAATATCAGCTGATCAGTAGAAGTGTCCACAAAATTGTAGTAATAATGAATCGTTTATATCAATAACAATTAATTATTTCGTTGTCCAATTCCAAAGCTTTTCATTTTTTTTCATTAAAACTTTGAAAATAACGTTATACTTTAGAAATAATCAATAACTGCCTCAGGCTATAGTAGTAGTTCTCTTTTTAATGCGGTTTTAATACTTCAAAGTACAGGTATATAAAAAACGGTTTACATTTACAATGGTAAATGAATGACTAGTTTTAGAGTAAAGGTTGCTTTTAGCGAGCAAAACTTTTATGCATTGAATTTGTGCTAAATGCAACGCGTAAAAGTTTTGCTCTGCCAAAAAATTGTTTAGACGGGACTATAGACTAGTTCAGCAGTGCAAAAAAAGTTGAGGTCAGAAAACATTGTGGAAGGTATTGGACAACTAGAAAAAGCTTGTTCCATCGAAAGCAACAATCAGAACGCAGCTATCCGAGCAAACGATGCAAATATTTTTGTTTTAAAAACGTTAATTTTGGTTTCTGCATGTAATATAAGTATGGTTCATTTACTTGTTCATGAATATATACATGTATATTTGTAGCATTTGATCGATTGTCATTATACATGTATAACTTATAAATTTGCAGATTTATAGCATATATTTAATAGCATCCTTATGGTTATCTTAACAAGGCTTACAAAGGATCGACCCTCATAATTCCTCTTCTGTTGCACATAAAAAGCCGGTTTTGGCTGCAAACTGTATCAAACATATCAATGAGTGCAATGAGTTTTTATTCAACATTGTTAAATATTGATATCAAATAAACATATGCCTTCAAATTTAGAATGAAATAAAGAATTGAAAGCTCTATCTAATTGTAAAGCAAGGCACAGGCTATAATATCATCACAAATTAATTGCAAGCAATAGATAACAACTGATAGAGATATTTTTCGAATTCCCAATGCACATTTTATTGAGAGATATTTGACAAATTAGAGGTAAGTTAGCAGATTTATTGCATCCAAAAGGCTTTACATTGCTCTACTGGAAAAAGAGCAAAATATAGGCGCCATTCGCTTCGCCGAAAAAGGGCTAAATTTATCTTACCAAATTTCTGACGAGCCATTTGAAAAATACAACGACAGCCTCTATTGGAAGGCCACCTCTATGCAATTGACCACCACTAGTGAGGAAGGGTTGAAAAATAAAACCCCATGGCGTTCAATTAGAAGTTTTACGGTACTTTATATAGGAAATATTGCATTGAGATACGAGCTGTCTTAGACTGCATTAAGCTCTTATGTTGAGGTATGACTACTTGTTTCAAGTATGTTTATAATTTATCAAAGTTCTTAATGACGCTTGCAACCTGAGCCTCAAACTTATTCGACTTAAAAAATTTCTGAGCTTTTAAGCAACACAAATAAACAACAATACAAACTACAAATGTAGATAGTGTCTTTTGTTGCGATTTAGATATTTCATGACTGTTTAAATATACATGTATACCCAAATATACCAATTAAATACATTTTTTGTGTGAATTATATAGGAATATCAGGGCTCGCAGGTATTTGAATAAAGTGAATAAAAACTAGGTCACTTTTTTTTTATTGGGTGACCTCGAGAAAAGCTGAAAGTGGTTTAGAAATGGATGAGACTATACAAGTTTTGAAATGCCAATATTTGACAATGGTAGACAACTCCTTAACTCACCAGCTCCTCATGCGAACGTCAATTACAGTATTGCATGATAAAATGAAGGAGACATTCACTGGACAATAAATGAATGACACACTTTAGGCATCAGTGATGGACTGACTTAAAGCACCTGGGCAGTTTGCCAATAACAAAAACTTTTAACAACTCAGATACATGCTGTGTTGAAGGAATATAGAAAAATTCAAGTCTATAGCGGAAGAGTCAAAGTGAGAATAAAGACAAAGGCGTAGAATAAAAATGATCAGAGATTTCTTAGAATAGTTGAATTTTTGATTAGTTGAAAGAATATTTGTATTAAAATGTTACTAGATCTTCAAATTGGGCGTTATGGAGGGACCTACGAGATCGGAAAGGGTCGAAGTAATAAATCAACCAAGAAAGCATAATGCACAGTCTTTGATTCATCTATATGGTAAATTTATATTCGTTTTGGACTTATGTGCTTAAAGCACATAAATTACATAATTTTTTTTATTGTATATTTCAATACAACAGAGTCTTGGCTTTCGAATGAGCCACATATCCACCACCTCATACTCACATTTTGAAAAAACAAGCAGATCTGAGAACTTGACTTTTGCTCTAAAAAGCACCTTTTACAGATCTCTGTCATAGAAATTTTTATAGCCCATAGAGTCGGCTTGCATTCTGATTGGTGAGTTGCATAACAGACATAATCAATTTGATACCCAAACTAATCACAAGTTATCACAACGCTGCATGGTTCACAGAAACTCAAGTTATCCATAAAACCACAAAAACAACCAATAACAAGCAATGCAACCAGCAACTACCTCCACCCCACCTTCTGACACCAATTTAGTGCATTAATTGACAATATTTTAAACATTCCTAATGTCGTTTTCTTAGAAGTCAGATCTGCAACCATAACAAATAGTGAAACTAAAAAATCCAGAATGAAATATAGTGAATTTGGCTCCTCAGCAAAAATTGATTGAATCTACTATATAAATGGCAATCGTTGTCTGTCTGCGTGCGTGTGTGTGTGTGTGATTGAGTGTCCGCCTTATAGAGTACCGTACTTTTCGGACTATTAGCCGCTACTACATGTAGGTATCTAGAGCGCATTAACGGGAATCTCCGGTTAGTACACGCCTCTTTACATAACCTATTCATCGTTTTTACACAAAAATCACGCCATCTCTGGTTAGCGCGCCTCTTTACGGTGCCCAACGACACTGGTGCGTTTGAAACAGCAAAGTTGCTGCCGTGTTAAAAAGCAGTGTCCTGAGTTCTGCAGCCTATACAAAAGGTGCCTATACAGCTATACAAATGTACTAATCATTAAATAAAATAAATTAATGAATAGTAATTTACATGCGATTAATATTTACTGCCAACATGTACCGAGAAGGTCACGCGAACGTTGTTTTTTTGCGGTCACTGGAAAAAACGCAGTTCTCACCTACTAAAATTCTACATAAAAAAGGCAAATACTTCTTAATCAATGTTGTATTGTCTATGAATTGCCACACTTCCACTACATAACCCTTTCACTTGCGTCCATGTACAAATTTAGCTATCGGCCTACTGCCAGCCATTTTGCCGATATTGCTTAATATGTATATAATATTTTTTCAATTTCAAACTCCATCTAGAACGTTTGTTTTAGTTATATATTTCATTTTGCCAACATGTTAACAAGCACTGCTATGCAAAAGATTCGTTGTATCTATACTTTGTGCATTGATAAAGCGATGTGAAGCTACAAAGCAAAACTATCCTCTACAATGTTCCTTATTCTTACAAAACCATTACTTTCACCACCATCAGAGTCAGTGCTGCTATTGCTATTTTAATTATCTGTGTAATCACAAAAATCTGAATCGGCTATAATGTCATCAACATAAGTAGTTATTTGTTTTCTGATTCGGACGCCTTTGATGAACTTACACAAAAATGTTCGTTTTTAAGTTGGAAATCCCCAAACAAAGATTAAAATATTAAACTTTAGGCTAATTTTATAGAGAAATCTTAGGGCAACACTGTCACTACCATAAAAGTCCTAAAGATCGTTGGTGCATAATAACGAAATAAAATAAAACGAATAATAATAACATAATGCATAATAACGAAACGAATAATAAAATTCAGTTACTAGCAATTGCTGGGAAAGTCGCAAAAATGTGTCTGCGGCGGTCGACCATAGAAAACGCATAAATGAGTTTACTTCGGTGAAAGGGTTGAAAACGTTGGATTTGCCACTGTTTGTGATGGTAAACATGTTCATTTCCTTCTGAGCTACTTTTGCTCTTTTTCCAGCTACGAGTACTACAAAACAACAGCTACTACAGAACTTGCACGGGTACTGCTACTGCGTTTTACCTACTAAATTTCTACATCGAAAAGGTTAGTACGTTTTATTCAATGTTGTATTGCCTATGTATCGCCACACCTCAACTACTTAATAACGTTGGATTTACCACTGTTTGTGATAGTTGGACAAGTTCATTTCCTTCAGCAGCTGAGTTACTAATTTTTTTCCAGCTATGAGTAGGCCTACTGTAACTTACTACTACAGAACTTGCACGAGTACTCCGAGGGTTGCGATAGGCGATGGTGAAAAGAAAGAGAGCAGCCGGTATCAACTTACTGTCATCCTGCTTTAGCCAAGACCAGCTGTACATCGCCTGATAAAAAGTAGGCACAAGCCGAAAACTGTTTGTTCATATACACCCGACAGAAAAACAAAAAATGTTGTCTATCCGCAAGTGTTGCGTTGAACTAACATTGTGTTGTTGTTATGTCATGCTATGTTTTTCATGTTCTGCTATACCAAATGCAGCATTTTTCAACATATTTTTCAGTATATATATATATTTTCATGCGTTCGTTATCCTTATTGTATCTCATAAAAAGGCTATCATGTTGGTGTTATGTTTTATTATTGTAAGGTGCTAATGCTGTATCTGCCTTGACATCATACTGTCTGTTCTGTTATACATATAAACTTTATCGACACAACCTCATTACTGTTTGTATATACCATGTCAAAACACAGGCTATAGACGAAAAACTGGTGAGCTATGATTAGTGTTTTAAGCATGTAGTCTCCACTCAATAAATGCTGGCGATAGCAAAATATTTTGTATATTTTTTAGAAGATGCAAAACTTTTCAATACTGTCAGTTTGAAGAACTTCAGTTTGCCTAGCAATGTCAATTTCATTATCAGTTCTCTGTACACAAATAGGGCAACACCGATTTGAGTGGTTTGAGACTGATGCATTGTAGACTAACTGTAAAACGTATTGCAGATTTCCATTGTTCTCCCCAACATTATTGACATATATGACTGCATATGTGTATGCATAGTGTGATCAGGGCAAAAAATTTCAGTAGACTGCATATTTGGAGTTGTTTTACAGTATGAAAGATAACTCTCGATAAACGTCGTGCTGTACATGAATCTGTTCTCGTGCACGGGTAATGCAGCTAGCGGGTTGGGACCGTGGCCTCACTCGGGTATGTGCGGGAGACCTTTTTTGCCCGAGTGCAGCGAAAGTATCCAGGCTCAGCTTTCCGGATGAATGAGTTGGCGAGTGCGAGGTGATTGATTGCGAAGCGATTGAGTGCCAGGCGATTGATTGCGAGGTGATTGATTGCGAGTGCGAGTCGATTGGTTGCGAGTGCGAGGGGATTGGTTGCAAGTGCGAGGTGATTGGTTGCGAGGCGATCGATTGCGAGGCGGGTGCGGGCCGATTGATTGCGAGTGCAAAGCGATTGATTGTGAGGTGAATGAAAGAGCGCGATTGTCAACTTCTTGGCGGGTAAAGACTGGTCAGCCAAGGCGGGGGCTCGGCGGCAGAAGTGCGCAATCGTCAACTGCAAATATAGACGAGTATGGACACACGCATGAATCTAGACACATGAATCTAGAATATTTACTAGATTTTACACGCATCTACATGTAGCTGTAAAACACATTGCAGATTTTCATTATTCTCCCCAAAATTATTGACATGTAATATGTGTATGCATATTCAGGGCAACAATTTCAGTAAACAATTTACATAATAATATATCAGGGCAACAATTTCAGTAGACTGCATATTTGGAGTTGTTATACAGTATGAAAGACAACTCTCAATAAACCTTATGCTACGCGTGAATCTGTTCCTGTAGGGGAGTAATGCAGCTAGTACAACATAAAATGTACAGATGATTTGACCATCACAGTTGGCCACACCTTTGATCAATGTAAAGAAGTTGAAAACAAATTTAGTTTTGAGAGACTTTGAATTTGTCTAAAAGTGTTTATACTCAGCGTTGTTGTTGTTGAGGTTTTGGGAATATGTTCAATTAGTATACTAATTCAACATCGTTGTACATGTGCAGATAACTTCACACCATGGACCAAAGTTGAAGATGTTAAACAAGCTGATTATAGAAATAGTCTTCAGAATTGCTAAGTCACCCAGCAGGTACAGGATAAAGCAATAAACCATTGAGCCAGCTAGTTAAGAGAGAAGTTGCATGAGGAACTGACCAATCAAAGTGAGACAAAGAGTCTTTGCTTAGAGCTCTGACAATGTGGGGTTCAACCATTTCTGCCGACTCTCCTACTACTACCATTATTGTACTCATAGATTTGTCATTAATAAAAGGTGACTTTTGAATCAATGTTAAATTGTCAGAACTGATAAAATGTAGTGTGGATTTTATTTTTGCGTTACAATAGTGGCTGTTTAAATGTGTCAACTTTCACGCAATCATAAAATTTTGATACGGCTAAAATGTTGGCCATATGGTGGTTAAACCCATGGCACTTACCTACATGTAGGTTATTAAACTGACACTCTAACCAACTGAGCTGATCAGCTAACCTTCGAAGCCTCACAATAAAAAAGAGACCAAAAGAGAATAAAGATTGCTTTTCGACAGACTGTGATAGCCGTAGCACACAGGCATTATCGGCTACATTTTAAAACTTACACTTTACTTTAATGATCTTTGGCAGCAGTAGCTGTCATATATGCATATCTATATTTAGCCATTTGTTATATTATTTTCCTTGTTTATTGAATAATGTTTTACCACAAATTATGTAATTGCCATCACGAGTTTGACCATGCTATCTTCTGTAACACTTATTGCTGTTGTAGGCCAACAATATAGAAGGCTGGTACTTTTTCGGAGATGGCAGAGTAGTTTTTGGCTGAGACTGTGCCGGTCATATGCAAATATACTTTAAAAGCTCTCTACTCTCATGCGTTATTATTTCTGAGTCTAAAAAAGGATTAGCTAGTGTGCCGTGAAAGACCGGGCAGCATCTTTTACAAGACATAGGCTAAACACAAGTCTAGGAAAATCAACTAGCAAATGAACAGAGTTGCATGAGTAACTGACCAATCAAGATGAGGTGTTGGCAGTTTTTGCTGAGAGCTGTGACAATGTGGGCTTCAAGTACTTCTGCTGCCTCTTCTACTATCACAATTTCTGGTCCAATTGCCTGAAGCACTTTTTGCAGCCTCGCAGCACCCGTGGTTGTCATGCCAATGACTTTTCTACCTCTCAGAGCTTCAATTTCTTGCTGCATTCTGCAAAAGTGCAGCAAATTTTTTTCACTTTAATTAACCTTAAAGGAACAAACACAAGTGAAGGCGCCATTCCCTCATATATTACGGTTAGTGGTATACAAATCTGTAAAGTGGTGTTACCCTTATACTGAGGTATACATTGCCTATTTTTACCATATCTAATAAAGCCATTTTTCTGTTCTTTTAGGTTTATCAGAAGGTTTTAAAGGTCAAGGGCATTTAAGAGGCACGATGAAGGATGTCACAAGCACTACACTTTTACAGTTCTGAAAGGGTAACAAAAAAGCTGACGGCTGCTTGCACAATGATGCTTCCGGAAAAATCTCATGGTGTCAGAGTATGAGAGAGATTTATATATTCTATGTATGTTTATTTTTATCCATGTTCGTTAATTTTGTAATGGATAGTTTTACCCCGAGAAGTACTGAAATCGTGAAAGTGCGAGTGATTACTCACGCCTTTTACAGCACCGCGGGATTACTGTACTGACATCAGTATGGGGTCAATCAGTACTGCTGCCTTAACAGAGATCTTAATAAATGTTTTGAGAAAGAGCGCACTGAAGGAGTTGTCACACACGACCTCTAGCATTGACTGCTCTTTAAAGGAAAAAAATACAAGCAGATTATTTTAACCTACGCATTAATTTATATCCACTGTCGCTATAATTATTGCGAAACAAGTTAAATCCTTTGAAAAGTACTATAGCAATTATATTTACTTTTTAAATAATTGGGTTTTTAAGCTGTTCTAGTTATAAATTGAGCTTAAATTGGCTTAATTATCAGCAAACTTACTGAAAATCTGTGAGCTAATTACAAAAACACTGCAGATGTAAATTTCAAGATTAGCTATAAACTGTTAAATTCATCAAACTGTCATTTCATGTTGCCTCCGTGATAGCATCTACCCAGTCAGTATTTTTTCAGGACTGCTAAAACCTTTATAAATAGAGCCAAAGGCACGAAAAGGTTAATAACATGTTATTTCTATTAACAGTACAAGCTTCTATAGCTGATATGTGCTATTAATATTTTTTGACGCTTCTTTATTGCGTCGACTGTTTTTGATGTATGAGGTGATTGCACTGCCAGGATGTTTCAAGAAGATAATCGACAAAACTGGATCGCACTGAAATGCTCAGAAGAAAAATACGTGTCAAAATGATGTTGCTAGTTGCGCGATGTCTGTCTCTCCCGTTATTGATGTCGGTTCAAGTTGCAGCATTACGTGTCTCGACACTTTCAGTCAATTTTGCATCTATAAATGACGTAATTGCACTTTGGCTTGAGCTGAGGGTTTCAACCACGATCATGTTTAGTCAATTTTAATCTTGAAATATCCTGGCATTCAACTCTGTTTTTACAACAATATTAACACTGAGTGTATTCCAGCAGAAATTATAGTTGTGATTAGATTCCATTCGAACAAGCAATGAAATCTGTAGTGGAACAGCTGATATTTGCTACACAAGCATTCTAGGAACTGAACTAATGTGTGTAGCTAAATTAGCGATTGTGGGTTATTGTTATTTTGATTTATTGTCAAAGATCAATTTTTGTGAAAATTGATAAAGAATTAGTTTTGTTTATTTGGGAGAATCGAATTGAACCAATCATTGAAAATAGAATAGCTAAAGAATTGATAATTGAATTGTGGTGTTGTGCAATGAATTGTGGATGTAATGGATTTTTACATGGTCTATAATGCAAAAGAATTGAAAATTTAATTGCTAATTTTTGATGAGACTTGAATTGAATCGAGTCATTTTTAAGCCATAAAAACATCTCTGCTATCAGCTAGTGTCAGGAGTGTCAACAGTTGCTATATAACCAGCAATAAGATCTTCCTGAAGTTATGTTCTCATGTTTATGAATCGAAATATATTCTACTCACCTCAAGGTATCACCAATATCAAGCAACCTTCGATAGTTCTCCTGGTGAGTTTTCATAGCAGGGATAATGTAGCTTTGGTGACTCCTGACAAGGTATCTGTACAGACACCATCTGCAGAAAAATTACCCATAAAGCATTATGAACAAGGTAAATGTCGTGAGTTCAAATCCCATATGAGACAATGTTTTTCTCACCCTCAAATAGTGGTTTAAGTTGTACTGACGGCCCTAATAAAGATTCCATCAGGCTACAAGCATCTGACTAAAGAAGTTCTAATCAAAACGTAGGCTCTAGCTATCATTTGATTTCAATGAAGTCGCACTACCAAACAAAAACATAATTCCTTTGTCATACAAATGATATACTGTAAATAGCGGTGTACAAGCAAAAATTTGACACCAAATTTTAAGCTTAAAAATTCATCCACAACTTATACGTAGGTGACGTTTTTATGACATGGATTCTAGTAAAAATCAAATTCAAAACCTAGTGCAAATCAAAATTGCATGATATGACAGATAGGGATCTATTTATAAAATAGTAAAACACTAGGGATCCTACTGTACAAAAGACGGATCAAACACAATGCCCTATTCTTCACAATTCAAACTGTCATTGCAAGGATTTTCTTGTGGAATAATGTGTTTTTTAAATTTTGAGCTCACACTTCGGTAATCTATTTGACACATCCACTATTGCTTATTTTTCTTGTATCCATTATTTTATCCATTATTTTTCTTGTACATAAATCACGATTCCTGACAAAAATCTGTCTTGCAGCATTGCTTTTCAATTGAAAATGCACGTATTATTAAAGGTGGTAGTTTCGTTCTATTGGCGAGGCGGGCCATTATTGTTTGTTATTACACATATGTGTCTTTATACCACTGGTTCCGTGAGCTAAGTCGTACGTGTTATTGTTGTTTTTTCTGTTATCGAAGATTGCGGAAATAAACGAGGATACTGGGCTCTTCCAGTTGATGTTCTAAAGACTGTGACATGTATACGATCAAATTGGAGCAGCACTTTACATTGTGCCCCAAGTGAAAAAGCAACCTTAAAACTCATAGAGACCAATGCACCACACTATGGAGCAACTGTTAGCACCAAAACCGCTGGCGGATGGCCCTAACCTACCCAAAGAATGGCAGATATTTAAATGAGATTTCAAACTCTTTCTCACGGCAACATCAAAGGACGATGCGGAGAACAAAATCAAGACGGCTTACCTATTGAGAACTATAGGTTGTAAAGGCAATCAAATATATGATTTTTTTAATTGGACCAACGCTACTGATAAATTAATTTACAGCGAAGTCATAAAGAAATTTGATGACTACTGCAAACCAAGAATCAATCTCATGGCCAAGACACACTCATTGCTGACATGCAAACAGGGAAATAAGACGTTAGACAAATTCCTCACTGAACTACATGCTATTGCAAGACTATGTGTCTTGAAGGAGCTATATGACAGACCAGTTCTGCAAGCACTCATACTAGGTATCGACAATGACAAGATAAGAAACAAACTTTTTGATTTAATTGACACTGACTTAGACAGAGCTGTCAACCTATGTAGACGTGAGGAGATGATTGCTATTGACTACAAACTTATGACTGCGAAGTTAGAATTCTCAACAGAACAGGCTAACCTGTCCAAACATAGACCACCCTACCGCAACACCGCTGAGAGTAAGACTGACAAGCCCAAACTGACGGACACTTCTCGCATCAATAATTCAAACACCAAAAGACCGTCAGTGAACTCAAACTGTAGAAATTGTGGGGACGCTCATCCGCCGGGTCATGCCCAGCATATAGCAAGACGTGTAACTATTGTAAGAAGTGCAACCACTTTGCTGCCTACTGCAGATCTCGGAGACGTTCATTCAACCACATTGACAATCGCGCAAAGACTGTCAATCATGTGACTTGGAATTACTCATCAGACGATGACGTCGAATTACACAATGTAAGTGCTATATTTATACCAGTACAAGACCGCAAACTACTAGCCACTCTTACGACCTTGAAACTGATTCTGAGTGCAGAATAGAATTTCAACTGGACACAGCAGCTACTTGCAATACCCTAAACTCAAGCGACTATGACAAACTGGGCAGACCAAGAATAGAGCCCACTAAAACAATTTTGACTTTGTATGACCAAAGCACTTGTACTCCTTTAGGCTGGACACATCTCCCAGTACAAAAAAATAGGGACTATATTGCAAATTGCCCTAAATGCCAGAGGGACGCTCCTCAACAGCAAAGAGAGACCATACTCAATCACTGAATTCCCATCAAATCATGGACTAAGGTGGGGATTGACTTATTTAAAAATGTTAATACACACTACCTGGCCATTGTTGACTATACCACTGACTATTTAGAGGACGAGCTACTGTATAACCAAACTGCTGAGGCTGTAATTTGAAGCGTCAAAAGCTGCTTTAGACGACTAGGCATTCCTGAAAAGGTTGTGACTGAGAATGGACCTCAATTCACATCTAACCAGTTTGCTATTTTCAACAAAACCTGGAACTTTAAACATACTACCAGCTCACCCTATTAACCCACAATCAAATGAAAAGGTGGAATCAGCTGTGAAGATCATCAAAAGGATAATGCGCAGATGTGCTGAGCTTGAACTAGCGCTATTAGAATACAGAAACACAACAAATGGCAATATTACCACTTTCAATTCTTACTTGCCACGCTCAATTCAGCAACTAATCGGCCGACCAACCAGGTCAGCGCTGTCACAATGTAATGTGTTTGTAGCAAACAATGGATATTTGGAGAAACTAACCCGAAATCAAAGGCGTCAAAAGAGTTACAACGCTAAAGCCAGAGATCTTACACCATTAGCGGAAGGCCAGCCAGTCTTGGTTAGAGACTGGAGACACCACAGACAGCAATGGCAAGAGGCACAGATCAACAAAAAACTGACCAGTCAATCGTATGCCGTACAAATCGACAACGACCTAGCACGCAGGAATAGACGAGACATTGGACCCCTACTAGCAGAACATAGAGCACCACCACCTGGAGAACCTGAATTAGCAAATCCACAAACCAAGCCTGAGAACACTAGTCGTGACACGGAAACTTCCATTAGCAAACTGAAACTGAACATTCCAACTGTAACACTAATGCACAGGCCAACCTAAGACATTAAACCAGAACCCGCAAATAGCCAACTTGAATGAAGGACTATATTCCAGCTTAACCACACACACTTTCCAACCACGGGTATGTTTGGTATTACGCACATGTGTCTTTATACCACTGGTTCCATGTGCTAAGTCGTACGTGTTATTGTTGTTTCTTCTGTTATCGAGGATTGCGGAAATAAACGAGGATACCGGGCTCTTCCGGTTGATGTTCTAAAAACTGTCACACGCATGCAATCAAATTGGAGCAGCACTTCACAATTATGATGGTGAAAAATTATTTTTCGTATGTTGTGGTCTTCACAAGACCTGTCATTTCTCATTTTTTCGTCAACTGTTGCACTTATTGCCCATGACATGAAAAAAAAGACAATGGCATTTTTAGCTGATGACATTATTGGATGCCATTTCGAACTATGAACGATGAACTATTCTTGTCAAGCGGTTTGAATCAAAGAAGGGGGTTGACTTATACGGCAGGTACATGTCAGAACCAAGATTTTAAAATCAAACTTGTAGACCTGTACGTATACATGTTGAGGTCATCCCAAATAAGAACATAGTTCTTTGTGATGCAAATGCTATAAAGTAAGATAAGTGTGAAGCTGGATTTAGCCTGTAACATTATTACATTCAGTTAATGTATCATTGTCGTGAGAAAAAAACACTTACAAAGTTAATTTTCATTAGTCTTAATGGAATTAACAGAGATCTTGGAAAATTCAGTGATGAAAATTATCAATATGTGTTCAAATCCTGCTTGTAACAATCTTTTATTTCAACCTCTAACAAGGGCTGCAGACAGACAGAAACTGCTGTTACTATAGTGAATACTAGGTGAATGCCGGTGTTGCCCAGATAATACAAAGTCTTTGCACAGATGATTTATTTTTATTTAAAATATAACCTAGATGTTTATAAGATGTAACGCTCCAACTTTCAAACTTCATATCATGAGAAAAGTGTTGTCCACAGTTGAAATAAATTAAGAGAAAAAATGAAACAACTGTTAAGGCGTTTAAATGTAAATGTTTAAACGCAATGAAATAATTAGCGAGTATTGGCTAGATAGAATCTGCTTTGCTACAATTACAATGAAAAATTATTTGGTATACCATTACCGTAAAATCTTTAATGGAATGCCATGGTGCTATATTTTTCAACCTTTCCTCTATAGTGGCGGTCAATCAGCGGTGGGGTTCAAATAGAAACTGGCGGTGTATTTTTCAAATGGCTTGTCAGAATATTCAAAAAATAAATTTAGCCCTTTTACAGCCAAAGCAAATTTTGCCTATATTTTGACCTCTTTTTCCGGTGGAAAGATGTTAAAACTTTTCGGTGCAATAAATATGATACCTTACCTCCAATTTGTCAAAGATCTCTAAATAAGATACGCATAGAGAAGCCGAGAAATATCTCTACCAGTTATCTATTGCCTGCAATTAATCTGCAATGATATTATAGTCTGTGCTATGCTTTGCAATTTGTTAGAGCTTTCAATTTTTCATTTTATTTTCAATTTGTAGGCACATTTTTATTTTATATTTATATTTAAAAATGTTGAATAAAAGCTCATTGCGCTCACTGATGTGTTTGCTACAGTTTGCAGCCAAAACTAGCTATTTATGTGCAGTAGAAGTGGAGGTGTGAGCATCGTTCCATTGTAAGCCATGTCAAGATAACCGCAAAGATGCTATTAAATATTGTTATAAATTTTCAGATTTATAAGTTATACAATGGTAATCAATCAAATGCTACAAATATATATTTTCATGAACAAGTGACATAAATGAACCATATTTATATTACATGTCAAAACGAAAATTAACATTTTTGAAACAAATATATTTGCATCATTTGCTCGATAGCTGCGCTCTGATTGTTGCTTTCGATGGAACAAACATATTCTAGTACTCCAACACCTTTCACAATGTTTTCTTACCTCAACTCTTTTTCTGCACTGCTGAACTAGTCCATAGTAGTGTCGAAACCATTCTTTGGTAAAACAAAATACTTTTACATAGTGCATTTAGCACAAAGACAATGTGTAAAAGTTTTGCTCGCTAAACGCAACCTTGACCCTAACACTAGTTGTACATCTACCATCGTAAATGTAAACTGTTTTTTATATACACCTACTTTAATAAAGTGCATGTCAATAATAATAGTAGTTCTTTGTTTAACACGGTCTTGACATGTACTTTGAAATACATGCCAAGACCGCGTTAAACAAGTTAAACTATTACTATGGACAATGATGCTAACGCTGCCGCTAGAGCCGAGTACAAAAAGAAGTCAAGTAAAAGCTTTTTCCCACATAATGCTTTCTGTCAGTAATAGTCTTATTTATTTTATCAGTGAATGTGAAGACCCAGGAGTTGTGTGGAACAAGCTGAGAGCTCACTTTGAACGTGATACGGTGGCAAATAAATTATTTCTCAAGAAACTGTACTTTAGGGCGGTTATGAACGAAGGTTCATCAATTGAAGACCACTTACGTCAAATGAAAGCTATCACTGATAAACTTGCAGCAATTAATGCTAATGTTAGCAAGAAAGACCAGGTGGTGACTCTACTTGAAAGTCTCCTGAAAAGCTATTTGATGGCAGTGACTGCAGTCAAGGCTCGTGATGAAAATATACATGTAACTTTACAGTTTGCAACACAAACACTGTTTAAAGAATAGAGAAAGCATAATATTATTATGCTTTATTAGTTATCTTGAGGTGTTGACTGATGTTCTAAAAAAAGAATCAAGGAGATTGACCCACTAGAAGCTGAGATATAGCCAGCCAAACACAGGTCTACCTAATAAAGAATCAGAGGAAAACCCTTCGAAAATCCCGAAAACTGTGACGTATAAAACCGACCTAATGTTCATGTGCCGGAGTTGTGCACCCTTACCGCCGTTACGTATAATGATTGTTTTGGCTACGAGATGTGAAACGCTTCTCGCGATAGTAAATAATTTACAGACTAGCTCTGGTTTCTCAGGAAAATCAAGCAAACATTGTGTGGTAAAGGCATTTGCCCACAACCCCTCGCCGTGATTTTTCAAAACAGAAAAGCAGATTTTGACTATTGTGCTTCAAATTTTAACTCGATCTCCACGGATATGCTCCGAAGATCCTCTGTTCAACGAACGGCGCGTGTATAGTCTATATGCGACATCCGCGATTGCAGTTCGTTTAGAATAAGAAATGAGAATGTGAATTTTTGTTCATTCATTATTTTTCTATTGTGTATCTACTGCAGCATTTAGTTGATTTTCATGATTATCGTCACTATTAACAGACTGTAAGTTCACTACAGCCATAATCTTAAAATGAATAACTTGACCGTGCTGCTCTTGCTGTAAGAAAAGAAAACGATAACTTTTGATTTGATTTTTCTATTGATCTATTATCTTATCTATGATTATTTTTTATGATTAATATAATAATCATAATGCATATTATACAAAATAATAATATACTGCGTATAGAATAAATGATGTAACTAATATAATTTGTAGAAAGTGATAGCAGAATGTTGCGAAATAATAGATGCGTGTAATTATTTTATTCTAAAACTAATCTACACGTCAGAGGGACTGGTTCGGAATTCTCAAAGCAATGATTGTTAGGCCCAAGTTGATTGTTCTATACTTCCAAGGATTAAACCAATTAAAACGCCGTGATTGTTATAGGAGAGCGCATTAGTTGGCTTAATTGACCAATGGCACACAAGTCGATTTCATACGTCATATATTGATGAATACCAAAACACTTATGTTTTTTGGTAGACCTGTGTTTGGCTGGCTATATCTCAGCTTCTGGTTGGTCAATCTCCTTGATTCTTTTTTTAGAACATCAGTCAACACCTCAAGATAAATAATAAAGCATAAAAATATTATGCTTTTTCTATTCTTTAATGAAGAACAAAAAAGGGAACAAAGAGCATTGGTTCTAGCCAGCAATTCTGGCGGTGTCAGGTCTAAAGCGAATTTTTACATTGCCCTGCTGTCAGCAAGTAACCGCTTTAAACATAGTCAGCAAAAGTCCAAGGGCTGCTATATCTGTGGTTCTTTGGAACATTATCAAAATAGTTGTCATAAAACAACTATAATCAACGCCGTGGATCACGTCGCGGCCAAGACTGAGGTCATGGATATTACAACAGTAACTCAAGTTCACATCAAGCTAAAATATCTACACACAATGATAATAGCAAAGATGATGAATCGGCATTTACTGTGTTGGAGACAATGTTAATTCTTAAAGATGGCTGTTCGACAGCCGGTCTACTAGTCACAAAAATAAAACTGCTTTCGGTGATTATTTTAAGCTAGATTCAGTTGAGTACGTTGTTGCCAATGGGTCACAGGTTCGAGTAACCGGAAAAGGTATTATACAGCTGCAAATAAAAATTCATCGAATTAAAACTAGACCTGCTACAGTTTACAATGTACCACACATACCTGACCTACACGAAAATCTATTTTCTGTAAACGCAGCTGCGAGAAGGGGATATATAGTACAGTTTGGACATTTGCAATGCTGGATTAAAAATCAAAGGATGTTAATAGCATCCAAATCTGTAGTATTCAGGCTATACTATCTTGATGTCAAGTCCGCTATTTGTACTGCTAATGTTGCCGCGTCCTCCTACCTCCTGTGGCATCAACGTCTTGCTCATGTAAGCGTAAGCAGCCTCAAAAATATGAATCATTGGTGTAAAAATGGTCATAATGTTTCTAGCGAAATCGGCGTCTGTGAAGCTTGCATGAAAGGTAAATTATCTCAATGGCCATTTCAAACTGACCATGGCATTAAATCAAGTAGGTTTCTTGAATTGGTACATACGGATTTGTGTGGCCAAATGCAGAATGAATCTTTAGGAGGTAGCAAGTATTTTGTTTCATTTATCGATGATTTTAGTAAGCATGTGCATGTATATTTCCTACGTGACAAGTCTAGCGTGTTCCAGGCGGTTAGAACTTATGAATCATTAGGGACAAATCAAACTGGACAGACTATAATAGGTACACTTACATGTAGAAGCAATGGTGGAGAAGAATATACATCTAATGAGTTTGAGAGTTTCCTGTCAGCCCAAGGTATAAATCATCAAGTCACCACTCGCTATTCTCCGCAACAAAATGGCTGTGATGAGAGCTTTAATCGTACTGTTTGTGAGGCCGCTCGCTCGTTAATTTCAGAGTCTCAACCATAGAGTAATCTCCCCTTAGAGATAACTGTGCATTCAACAACACCAGCGTATCCGGTGCCAACAAGGAGCATTTAGGCCACGCCCCTTTTTTGTGCTAGTCAATCGCAGTAATTGACAGAACGATAACATCAGCCATGAGAATGATCATGAATTTCCACAGTTAAGATAGTAATTATTGCTCATATTAAAGAAATGGTGATTATACTTTATTACTATAATATATGCTTATTTTTTAAAGCAATTCAATACCTACATGCCTTGCAAAGGCGCTGAATAGATAGTGTTAAGTAAGTGAGTTAATGCAATCAGTTACTCCAATGATATACAGCCCCCACACATGGGGGGGCAGTATATCATTGGTTACTCATAGATAAGATAGATAGTCATAATGGGGTTGTATTACATTAGTGTGATGGGAAGCTAATCGACTGCCATCAACTGAAAGTATTGACATTGTATGGTGATAGAGTGATTCATTGACCCACAGTCCACAAACAGCCCTTGCATGTAATATTAGATTTCAATACATATCAGTCAAATACGTAGACTAGCTTGAAGCAAAGATGTCCACTAGTTAGTGGACATCTTTGCTTGATGTAAGCAAGCAAAAAGCTTGAAAGAGTGGCAAATGTTGTTATATGTTAGATAAAAATAAATTATACTTAATTATACTAAATTATAATTATTTAAAAATAAAATAAACTTTTTTATTACTTTATTTATTAAATAATTTTTTATTGTAGTCATAGCTAAACAGATTATATTTAGCCATTACTTGCTAATTATTTTACATTTAAACAAATTTGCAGTTTCATTTTTCTTCCTAATTTATTTCAACAAAACACTTCTTTCATGATATGAAATTTAAAAGTTGTAGTTTTTTGAAAAAGCTTGAAAACCTTTACGGTTGTTTTATTTTTCCTATTAATTTATTTGAACTGCCTAAAAATATTTTCTCATTATATGAAGTTTAAAAGTTAGAATGGTAAATGTTATATAAAAATAAATTTTCTGTCCAAAGACTTTTTTATTACTCGGGCAACTCGGGTAGTACAGCTCATAGTTGATGGCAGTCGACTAGCTTCCCATCACACTAATGTAATACAACCCCAGTATGACTATCTATCTTATCTATGAGTAACTGATTGCATTAACTCACTTAACACTATCTATTCAGTGCCTTTGCAAGGCATGTAGGTATCAGGGATTACGTGTATGTCACAATTTCCATTTCCATAAAATTTCCATAATTTATTTCCATATTAATTCCATTTCCATAACATTTTCTTACTTCATTTCTATATTATTTCCATTTTCATAATATTTCCATAATTCATTTCCATATTATTTCCATTTCCATAAAATTTCCATAATGCATTTCCATATTAATTCCATTTCCATAACATTTCCATAATTCATTTCCATATTATTTCTATTTCCATAACATTTCCCTTCTTCTTTTCCATAGTATTTTATATAATTTCCATAATTCATTTCCATTTCTATAACATTTCCCTACTTCAATTCTATATTATTTCCATTTCAATAACATTTCTATATTATTTTTATTTCAATAACATTTCCATATTTCTAAAATAAAATTTCCATATCAATTTCTCTAAAATTATGAAAATATTTATGTTTATGGAAACAATGATATACAGGGGGCTGTATATCATTGGCTGTATATCATTGCTGTATGGGGCTGTGGGGGGCTGTATATCATTGATGGAAATGGATATGAAAAAGTAAACATTTCCATAATATGTTTAGCGATCCCTGGTAGGTATTGAATTGCTTTAAATAATAAGCATATATTAGAGTAATAAACTATAATCATCATTTCTTTAATATGAGCATTAATTACTATTTTAACTGGAAATTCATGGTCCTTGTTTAACCCTTCTCATGGCTGATGTTATTGATCTAGTCAATCACTACGACTGACAAGCACAAAAAGGGGCGTGGCCTAGACGCTCCTTGTTGGCACCGGAAACGCTCGTGTAGTTATCACTCTAAGAGGAGTTAACTCTATGATCTCAACTTCCAAAGTCATTTTGTGCAGAGGCAATATCGACTGCGGTATACATTCAGAATTGCCTCCCACACGAGCATTTGAATAGAATACAATTCCTTATGACAAGTAGAACAAGAGAAAACCTGATTTAAGGCCAGTGAAAATCTTTGGATCTTTGGCCTACCCCCACATACTTGATCAGCTGAGGCATAAACTTGATGAGAAAGCGGAATCAATGGTATTTGTGGGGTATAGCCTTAGGTCTAAAGCCGACAGATTCTATGATCCTATCACTAGAAAAATAAAGGTAAGGCGTGATGTCACTTTTGATGAAACCAAACTCGGTTTACCAAATCAGTTAACAAAGTCAAATGTAGACAACTCTGAAGCGGTGAAATAAAAAATCTATCGGTAAATAAAAAGGCTCCTTCAACAGCGACGGTTACGCATAGGCGATCACCACGTTAGACTCAACCAATTGCTCAGTTTGGTATTGATGACTTCACAAACCTCAATCATTCTGCTCACTCAGCAATCAACATTGTGGAGCCTATTAGTTTGTCGCAAGCACAGACTAGTATAAATCGTGATGCCTAGATAAATTCAGCAATGATGAGTATCAATCACTGATCAACAATGGTACATGGGAACTAGTTGATCTCCTGTCTGATTGCAAGGCGATTGGCTCTAAGTGGGTTTTCAAGGCTAAACACTCATCTGATGGATCCAAAGTAGATTTAAGGCTTGACCTATGGCCAAGGGATATGCACAAAAAGCAAGGATGGATTACGATGAAACATACACCCCGTGATTCACAGAACATCTCTACAAGCACTCTTATCGGATGCTGTTGAGAGAGATAGGATCATACACCAAATGGATGTACAAACGGCTTTTTTGAATGAAAAACTGTCAGAAGATGTACAAGTGTTTATGGAACAGCCAGAAGGTTTTGTTGTGCCTGGTAAAGAAAATTTAGTCTGTAAACTGAATCATTCGCTGTATGGACTTGAACAGCTGCCTAAATGTTTGAACATGGTATTAGATGAGTTTTTTAAATCTTTAGACTTCATGCAGTCTTCTGCTGACAACTGTGTGTATATTCGCTGGAAGAACAACAAGAAAAGGATGATTGGTATGTATGTAGATGACCAGTGTATGATGTCAGACACTGGTGCTCAGATGACCGAATTAAAATCAGCTCTCTCATCTCGGCTCAAAATGACGGATCTCGGACCACTTCATCATTTTCTGGGATTAATTGTTGAGAGAGGAAACAATTCTATGCGTCTAAGTCAAAAGCCTTACATTCAACAAATAATTCAAAAGTTCAACGTGTAAAATTGTAAGCCTGTCGTAACTCCAGCAGCATTTTGACGTAAAGCTGGGTTACAAGGATGGAAACAAATCAGCAGACCCCATTTCTATCAATCGATAGTAGAAAGTCTACTATATGCTGCCGTATCTACTCGTCCAGAAATCGCTGAAGCAGTGAGAGCCTTAACCAAGTTTAACGCTTGCCCCACCCAGACCCACTTGACTGCAGTCAAATGAGTAATACATTATCTGAAGGGCACCAAAGATTCATGCCTGGTTTTTAGAAAATAAAGTAAACCAATGGTTGTATGCACATATGCGGATTATGCAAGCAACGCTGACGGCACTCAAAATTGGGTGCAGTCTTCATTAATGCTGGTTGTTTAATTAACTGGTCTAGCAAGTGTCAGTCAGTTGTTGCAGTCTCTACTACAGAGTCAGAGTATATTGCATTGTTTGATGGTGTTGTTGAATGCGTGTGGTTACGTCAGCTATTCTCAGATGTTGGAACCACACAGCACAATTCTACAACTATCTTTGTAAACAATCAATCAGCTGCAGCAATCGCAAATAGCCAGAAAACAAGCAAGCGTACAAAACACATCAACATAAAATGCTACTATGTTCGTGAGGCGATTGAAGCTGGTGTCTGCATCGAGTTTTGTTCAACAAATGATAATATCGCTGACATATTTACGAAGCCGCTGCCACATGATCGATTTGTCAAACTTAGAGACATGTTGGGTTTCAGCTAGTTAATTGTCTGACCAGGGAAGATTTATTATAGTAAACACAAGACTTTTATTATCAATTTTTTTTGTTTCTTGTTGATTACGATCATTTTAATACTCAAACTGGCTGTTGGTGCAACCATGTAACTGAGTAGGAGTGTTGCTATAATAGCAGTTTCATGTTTTAAATAGTGCTTTCTCATTGTGCTTTCTCATTGTGCTTTCTCATTGCGCTTTTTGAAAGCTCGTTGCTTATTGGTACCCATAGTTTTTTCATATAAAGCTCTCACTTTGTTCCCAACTGTCAAGATGAACGCAGCTAATAAATTTCCTTTTAATAAACTGAATGTTCAAACTTTATAAACAACAGTTGTGAAAGGGATTTTGGCAAACAGCATATTGGCATCTTCATGCCATAGTCGGCACACCCGACGGCCAAATTTTAATTTTGATAGAATTTTTCGTTGATCTCGTATGGCAGAAAAAAGTCGAAAAACGTCGTGTTCCCCTTCATAAGGCAACAAAAAACAAAAATCGTATAACAGGGCCATCATAACCCGAGGGCACACTCTATTATTTAATTTATAAAAATGCACATTTAGCATGTATAATCACGAAAAGAATATACAGTATATGAATATACACTATAGTATACATGTATATAATTAAATAATATGGAGAGTCATTATATTGATATATATTATAATAAATTATCAATATTATAATAGGCCTATACATGTCAATAAATATATATATATATATATAATATTATGTAATATCGTAAGTAGTATAATATATATTATAATAATATTATATACTACTTATAATATTATAAATACAATATATTTATTATATAAAGTATATTTATATGTACTACATTTGATACTATATTATTTATATGAAATAATTTAATAACATTTGATATTTTTTATAATGTAGAATTTATCATTAAATTTATAATATTTATAACATTGATAAATAAATATATATAATATAATATTTATTTATCAGGATAAAGGTAAAGTAAGCTAAATTCTTACAACGCCAGTTGAATCTGTCTATTACATCTGCCTACCTGTCATCTTCAGAAAGATCTGAGGTGATATCCAGCTTTCCCTCTGAGATCAGAGCACGCAGCTCTTCCACCTTGTCATCTGTCATAACATCTGAGCTTTTTATTTTTTCCTGGATTATCTTGGATGCTAAGCGAATCGTCTTCTTTGATAGTACCCGCTGGAATCCTTCCTCACCTTCAAATAAATTACTAAAATTACTTAATTACAAAATGTTTCATGAATCAATATAAAATCATGGTCATCAGTAAAATAATTACAATTTTAAGATTAAAATAAAAAAATTCAGAAGCTTTTTATTCAAGATTTTGGTAATTTTAGGTGACAGATAAGAAGCCGGCTGTGAATATAATACTTTAAACCACCAACCATAGAAATAAAAAAATAAAACTTGCTCTTTCTTTAATTCTAAACACTATTAAAAAAACAGAGCAGACAACTTGTTACATTGTATTTTATGGTAATTACAGAAACTTATATGGATGTTTCTTCAATCAATATTTGAATAACTATTTGGTTAAAGTGCATTACTGAAAAGGTTCAAAGGTCTAAAATTGTTCATACTTCATGTAACTAGAGTAGAATGCTCAGATACAACGTTAAAGTGAATTGACAAACTGGAACTGCCAATAAAGTTTTGTGAAATGACGATTCAATTGTTTGGTGACAACCTTAAAGGTAAATGATTTGAAAATAGCAAGCAATTGCTGAACTCTCTGGAATAGATTTGTTCTGATTTTTTTTTGCTTAGAGAACTATGTTTTTTTCATTAATAGTCTAATCTGTTAACACCAGCTCTGCACCTCGAATAGCCATGCTACAGCGCATATGGACCTTCATTGCACCTTAATTTTTCTATCATTCTGACGATCCTTATGATTTGATGCAAATAAAAAAAACCATTTAAAGGGAATGGCGATTTACCTCACACCTGACTATTTTCAGAATGAGCGATACAGAAACCAAAGGAAACAGATACAGGAACACATGAGTTTTCTAGTTCCATAATACGCACATTCCAGTGCCTTCCATGCATACGGGCGTTCATGAAATAAATGTTTCTATTGATTATGAACACAAAACATTTGTTCAAGTTAAAGTATACAAATAAAAATTTTAAAAAATTTACAAAAAATTTTTACATACTACTAATGTCGTGATATATCACCATATATATATATATATTGCAAATTTGCTATATCAAAACAAGTCTTATGATGATTTTGGAAATCGCAAAACTAACTGCCAACCACATGGTCATCGTGCACTGAATTTCAAAACATACCGAATATTCTATTAAAATACAGCCAATAAAACATGGGCTTATAGCACCTCGATCAGACACCAACAGGTTTTCATGAACTTTCGAAAAAACACCTGCATTGTAAGATTGATCTCTCCACAGCCATTTTCAGTACTTGGCAATTCTTGAAACACTAGAAGACTTCTACACTAATTGTGGGAGTTATACCTACTGCAAATGCTCCTTTCATGCTCTCTAGCATGGCAAGAGTAGCTCCTCACTACAAATCTACATCTATAGTCCACAGCAACCTATCTATACCCATCTACCCATTAACCCCTGCTATCCACATCCTTAATCCTGTATTCTAAGATACGAAGATAACTTAAGTTTCATTAACTTTGTATGTTGATGTTTGACTGAATGTATAATCTAGACTTCAACAACTTCATTCGGCTAGAACTCAACTAAAAAGGCTAGTTTTCTTCTATTAAGGTCAGGTTGAAGTCAATCTGCCACTGGTACCATGTAACCCAGTTCTACCTACGCCATTGGTCAGACCTTTGATCAAGTCGCCTGTGTAGATCCATAATAGGGCAATGGAGCCATCTAACGACGTACTGATATGCAAACAGACGTCCTACTCCAACTAGAGGGATTGCACAGAAACAGAGAGATTATGCGAAGGGGGAAGTGGTATTAAAGAAAGCTTTGCGACCATGGCTTCGCTATGTGATTGGTTAGCAAGCTAAGATTACAGACTGTATTTACAGTCTATATTTTTTTTAAATCATGTACTTGCCTGAAGATCTTATCGAAGGAGAAAAATCCTGCCCATGAGAATCATCATCATCATCCAAGTCAAGTTTTCGACTCGCAAGTTCTCGATCTCCTTGGATTTCTGTTAAAAGAGTGATCAACTACCTGTAAAGCTGTACATCAAGACTTCAAGCAACTTTCTTTGATAGTGTGAGTACAGCAATGTCTGTGCTTAATAAAGCTATTAATGCTACCAGCAACCTAGTACTACGAGCAACCTAGTACTACCTATAGCAACTTAATAATATTATTCCAAACCTAGTACGTACTAGTTGTAATATTGCACTACTAAAAACCAAGTATTTAGTAATACTAATAATCTAGTACTGCTAATAATAGTTTCAATTGATATTTTCCATTACCAATGAAATAATCGGAAAGTATGGATGTGGTAGATGCAGAGCCACTCCCTTGCTTCATTTCTGTCAGCTCTTTAAGGTCGGTAACTGAATCTGAAATCAAAATGTATTTCCTTTAACAACTGTTTGACCTGCGTAGACAGAGAAAATTGTTTATGCATATCGGATTAAATAGTAGTTTAACATTTTATACCATCTTGGATTGACACAATGTTGAACAATTCAAATTATAATTCAATGAACAAAATTTTATAAATATATTGAATTATTTTTCAAATAACTTATTACAAGCATGTGGCAAAAATAAATATGTAGCACTTTTGAACTCAGGTTTGTACTGCAGTTTCAGTATCATAAAAAAGTCTCACAGAACCACGCATGCTAGCTCAAGTAACAAATATAATTTTAAACAAGTCAACTTGAGATACCGTGAAACCTCTAATTGAATGCCACCTTCATTTGAACATCGCCTCTATTTGATGGCCGCTTCTTTACAAACCCGTAATAGCAAATGATCAGTAGCAAAGTGTTCACAAAATCACATCATTAATGACTTAGTTAAACCAATAACAATTAACTCTTTCGTTGTTTCTGTTCGTATTGAAGCCCATTTTTCAGCTCCAAAGTTTTTCGGTTTTTTCATTAAAACATAGAGATATTTACTAAATGTATCAGACTAATAGTAGTTCCTTATTTATTACGATTTTGATACTTTGATGTATGTGGAAAACAGTTCATGTTTATAATAGGATATGAACGACTACTTTTAGGCTAAAGGCTGTGCTTAGTGAGCAAAGATTTTACATGTTGCGTTTGTGCCAAATACAATGCGTAAAAGTTTTGCTCTGCTAAAAAGTTATTTGGACACTAATATCGACTAGTTCAGCAGCGCAGAAAAAAAGTTGAGGTCAGAAGACGTTGTGGAAAGTATTGAACAGCCAGAAAATGATTGCTCCATGAAAAGCAATAATCAGAACGTAACTGGCCAAGCAAACAAATGCAAATACTTTTATTTCAAAAATCTTAATTTTTGTTTCTGCATGTATTATAAGTATGGTTTGTTTATGTCACTTGTTCTTACATAGATATTTGTAGCATTTGATAGATTATCATTATATAACTTATAAATTTGCAGATTTATAGCATATTATTTTATATCATCCTTGCTTCTATCGTAACTCGTCGTACAATGCTCTTCTATTGCACATACATGTAAAAAGCCTGTTTTGATTGCAAACTGTAGCAAACATATCAATTAGTACAGTGTGTTAAATATAGTTGTAAAATGAAAACATGCTTTCAAATTTAAAACGAAATAAAAAATTTAAAGCTCCAACAAATTGCAAAGCAGGGCAGAGGCTCACAGGGCCACAGGCTATAATATCACCGCGGGCTCATCGCAAGCAATAGATATCAACTGGTAGAGATATTTCTCGGCTTCCCGATGCATATTTAAAGATTTTTGACAGCTTTGAGGCATAGTCTATAATACCATTGCAGGTTAATTGAAAGCAATTGATATTAACTGGTAGATATATTTCTCAGATTTCCAATGCTCATTTATTTAAAGATCTGTGACAAGTTAGAGGTAAGTTAGCAGATTTCTTGCATATAAAATGTTAATAATGCTCCGACCGAAGGAGAGTGCAAAATTTAGGCGAAATGCGCCTCGCACGTGAAAGGATTAAATTTATCTTCCCAAAATTTGGACAACCTATTTCAAAAATACAACGCCAGCCTATATTTGAATGCCACTTCTATTTGACCGCCATTATAAGAAAAGGGTAGAAAATAAAGCGTCATGGCGTTCAAACAGAAATTTTATGGTATGGTAGTAACAAGCGAATGATCTTATGGATTGCAAAGAGTACCAAATAAGCCACTAGTAAATTTAAAAACATTAAGTTTCAGTGCTTCTTCCTTGAATTTTTTGTCTAATTAATTTATTAGTGTTCGGTGACATTTGCGAGGAATAAATGTAGCGCGACGACAGATTATGCGTACCATGATTTACCATGTCTCAAGAATATTGAAACATTTTAAATTTAATCTAAAATGCCTATTAAACTTTAGTAAAACTTTAGGGTTATCCTTTTGGTGAGCCGCAGAGTGCGCTTGCCAACATAAACCCATAGAAGTCTTTTTAGAGTTGCCTCACCTCAGATTCATTGAAGCTGTGCAATTATTAAATGAACTAAGCAAATGTTCTCTTAAGATTGTGATATCTGATACCAGCCATGTACAGATAGATATAAATAGATTAACAAGTTACAGTATCATTGCAAATTTTATAACGTATTGCCATAGTTACAGCAGCTACAAATTCCGGAGATGAGATGATCACCATTACAAGCCAGCTTCCAGATTCAACCTACCCATTGTACTATTAGGACATTGAAAATGTGGCATAAGAAAATCTCAGATAATCACCAAAAGATTGTAGTTATAACCCAGACTATAACAACTTGTGTCATGCGAGTTCAAGATCCGCATCTGGTACCAATCTACACTAGACCTGCGATTAGGATTACAGATTACACATGTTGAAATTTCCGCAGATGGAAAACAACAAGAAGTAGTCAGAAGCCCTCAAAACTACAAGTTTTACATTCAAAGACCTGAAACATATAGTTTCACTCCTGGACACTAAGGCTAATGCTGAATCAATATAAAAAGATGAATATTCACTCATAATCCTCACTCTTCCAATACAGCTACATCATGGCCGACAGATGTGTCAGCAAAGCAAGCCGAAAAGTCGATTACCGAGAGAACAAAAGGGTGACTATATGTTAAGTCTCATATATTTAATTTTTCATTCTTAAAATTTAGTCTAAAGGTATGACTATTATGTCTGTCTCTTGTTCTTGAAATAAACTTTGGGTTATGGGAAAACCCCTTGAACTTATTTACTTTAGGAATTTCATTTCCTTTGAAGCTGTAATTTTAAATTGCAGCATCTGGGAAGGTCAACTGTAAGATCTTAGTTACATTATCAACAAGATAAATTGATTAATACAGTCAATAATCAAGATCAGACCTTATCTAGGAGCTATTAGCAATACCTACTTGATGCAGCCCATCTGCGTTCAATAATAAACTGAGCCATTCCCAATACATTGTAGAGTAATTGGTAGGATAATCCAATTCTATCAATCACCATCACAACAAGATATTTGAATGAACTAAACTACTAGAAGAGTTTAACAAAGCAAAGTCAATAAAAGGTTAAAATTTACAAGAGTAATTTTGTTGGCTTTAAAGATAAATATTGATCAGGTAGTGATAAACATTAGTGGCTTAGTGAAAACGGAGAACTGTGAATTCACTGGAAAATATAACAACACTAAAGATTTTTCATCTATACAGCAGTGAAAGCAGTCCTTTGAAAAATAATTTGTAGTAAAACAAAAGGAAACCTTGAAAATTAATCCAACAAATATTTGTACATGATTGAAAGACATGTTTAACACTTTCAAGTGACATTAATGTAATCAGGGTCAGCTATTTTTCAAAGGTTCTTTACAGACATCAAAGTATAAGACAGACTTGAACAAAGGACCACTTCAAAAAAAACCTTAGAATGATAGGATTCTTGTTTATTTTGATGGTGCTGCTTTTAAAACTTTGAAAAAAAACAACTGTAGAGTTAAAAAACAGCCTTCCATACACCATGATAATGGCAGCTCTTGATGCTAGTACACTGCATCTGACAAATATTGTAATCGGGTATTTAAACATTTTATGGCCTTCAGATCTGCTTGTTAACTACCTTACAAACAAGTTTTAAGACAATGGGATGGGCTGAATTTACACCTTTGTGACTTCCGATCACAGCCTAGTTCTGATTATTCCGACGATCGACCTTCTTAGTCTTAATCATCACCAAAACCACATCAATATGACCACAACCCTATGAAAGAATTAATGTCATTTAGAATTTAGTCTCAGCGTTAATTTAATGTAAGAATTTGGCCAGTATTTGCACCATTTTGTGGAGAATTTTCTTCTGATAACTTTTTATTCCATGGTCATAAGTATCAAACAAAAAGTTTTTGAGTTACGACCAAAATAGCGAAACTAAAATATATTGATATTTTTGATTACTTATAACTGGCATGTAGCATGTAACTGTAAGTGTAGCCTGGGTTCTTTTTTAGCAATCTATTTTTTCAACAAATGTACATGTAGATTTGGAGTGATATAAAAAAAACAAGTCAGCAAGCTAGCGCAGGCTCACACAGAAGCAGTTCCACACACAGAAAGGAATTTAAACTTTTACCAATATTTAGCCAGTGAACCATAGCATCGCCCTCCTTGTCTTGATCCTTCAGTTCTGCAGCATAGCAGTCTAATTGTCTGAAGAGTTCAGGAAAATCTTCAAATAGCCCTGGATGCTCGTACATTAAAATAGCCTCTTTAGTGCTTCTCAACTCAGCTAGTGCCTTTTCAATGGTCCCGTCATTCTACAAAAATGTGAGAAATATTTTAGATGGCAATAGTCAACTCACTACTATTCTTCCCTGTTGTGGAAAAGCAGTGGTGAACCTCCCATCTCTTGTCGTCAACAGCAATTGTATCAGCAATCCGTGGAAGATCGAATAAGCTGTTTGCTTAGCAGAGGCTGTGCGGGTTTTTAAAAGCTTTTAGCACAAACAATAGCTCTGTGATCTTGGCTAAACATGTCTGGTTCCAGTGGGAAGGAAAAATTGACAACTGAAGACACACCCAGTTGAAAAAAACCGTTTAAGGTTTGATGTCATTGTTGTCATCACCAGTGACCTTTATTGGGTATTGTACCCCAACCTGTTGTTGCATGTCAGGAGTTCTAGACCACTAAGCTACTCTCTCGTGCTGCTCTCAGCTCTTTTCATCGACAGCAATAAGGTAACTCACATTCATAACCACTCCTCTTTCTTTGAGTTATCTCTTCTTTCCTAGTAAAGTTATCCAAATAATGACATAAGATAGTTACTATTGCAGTAGTCTAAAGGCATCAACTGTAATCATGCCCACTCTGGTACTATCCGATATGTTTTTCTAAGCACCACCTAGACTTATTATTTCTTGGCTTTGGGAAGAGTCACAAGCCAAAAAGATTATACAGAAAATCAATTAAAGAAAGTAACCATATTATCTTTAATCTATTGTATTACCTGTAGTTATTAAGTATTCCCATTTAATCAGATACATTGTTTTCACAGTTAAGATAAATCAGAATGACTAATTTGCGATCTTGGAAATTAAGTAAAAAGAGCTACGCAAAGTTTTCTGCAACTGATTGATTTTTTTGCGCTTGATTGAGTCTAAAAAGTTCTAAAGGGTTCTGTTCCACAAAAACAACCAAACGTATTTGAGTTAAATCAAAATTGGAGAATGCTGTAGCATACTTTAAAAAAGTGTAATTCAAAATAATTTTACACAATGTATTTTGACATAATGTAGGGCAAAGTACGACAACAACGATTTAATGTAATAAAATATACAGTTATGTCAGTTATGTAGGTGTCGAACTTTTCTTACGCTGCAGCAAATATTCTCATAAATACATTTTGTATTTTTGTAACTGGCTGCTAAGGAAAGAAAACAAAATAAATATTTAAACAGCTAGGTATACCATTAACATAAATGCTTTACAAAATTAAATCTACCAACGTGAATTACATATGAAAACTAACTTTACAATCTTAAATCAATATATATATATTTCTCAAAGTATGCGTGTGGATATGTGTGTCATTCTGGCTATAGCTATAGGGCACGCTGATTATTTTACCGACGTGCCCAAGTGTTACGATGCCCCTGTTAAGAAATATTTTTTGTAAGGTTCAATTACTATATCAGGGATCACGCCTAATTCTTTTCAAGCGGACAATTATATTGTCTCGTAAAGAGCCTCGACATTATCTCTCCCTTTGGTCAGACAAAGACAGTACGATATCTCATTTTTACATTTGTACCGGTATTGAGAGGTACCCGTATCGTCGTTTTCAAAGTTTTGATGGATAGCTTCTGGTGGAACAGTAACCTTTTTAATACACACACTTTTATGCAAGAATTGTTATTATTAATTCTACATATTCAGGATTATTATTTTGTTTTCTCAGTTTGTAATAATTGCATCATTACCGAATCATCTTTAATTGCAATTGGAGCAAAACCGACTTAATTTAGCTATTACTTGCTAACTATTTCACATTTATATTTAAACCCTTTTATAGTCATTTTATTTTTTTAAATTTATTTGACCTGCACAAAACATTTTCTTCAAGATAGGAAGTTTGAAAGTTAGGGTTCTTTGATTAAGTTTACAAACCTTTACAGTTGTTGTTTTTTTTTCAATTATTTCAACAAAACAAAACACTTTTCTCATGAAATGTAGTTTGAAAGTTAGAAAGGCAAATGTTGTTATATGTTAAATACAAATAAATTTTCTGTTCAAAGACTTTTTTATTACCCTGGCAATGCCGGGTTGTACAAATAGTTTTATCATAAAGCTGTATTCTTATGGCCATTGCCATTCAAAGTCAGCAATAATTACATATAATAACCAAATTAAAAAAGTAATAATCCATAAATAAAGGTTTTTACTGTTACTTAACTTTAAAGGAAACATGAAGCATATTTTAAAGAAATAGTACAGCAGCTTACTTTACACTTGAGTCAAGAGCATTATCTCACAGCCTTTATTCTTGAATCAATTTGAAAAACATTTTAAAAGGTTGACTAAAAGTTGTAGGGAATGCGAAATATAAAGCGCCAAACCGGAAACAAATAATAAAAATATGAGACAACAGAATTAAAGTAAGTTAAGTAAAAGATTAAAACTTAACTTCAAGTGTGTGTTTAGTAAACTAAATTCATTTGATTAAACTCAAAAAGTTTTTGTAGCGTAGGATAACAGACGTTTATTGTACCGAACGGGTTGCTGTCAAGTCTCTCTCATACCACCATTATCAACAGCATCTGTCTCAAAGGTAAAAACTCTATTCAATAGTGTACATAGTGATGTTACATTTTATTGAAGATCATAACCACTAAATAGATATTTGTAATTTTTTAGCGCATGTACTGACTTACAACAATTAAAAACAGGTTTTTTTAATATCCTGTTTTAGGTGGTTTTTTCCGTAGTGTGGTAACGGATTGATTTGTACCTATATATTTTATATAAGAAATGGTATTTTGAGACTCGAGTAAATTGACATACCAGCTCAGTCCCAGAACACATTAAACTCGTATGTCGAGGTATGACTGTATATACATACAGTCATATACATGTATACTGTATACATATACAGGTATGACTGTATATACATACAGTCATACCGGTATATACATACAGGTATGACTGTATGTATATATTAAAACCTCTAATTGAATGCCACCTCTATTTGAACACCACCTCTAATTGACCGCCACCCTGAGAAAAGGGTTAAAAATTGAGCGCCACTCTAATTGAACGCAACCTCTATTTGACCACTACTTTGACATTATTTGATCTTTACGAGCCCATAATATCAACTGATCAGTAGAAGTGTCCACAAAATTGTAGTAATAATGAATTGTTTATATCAATAACAATTAATTCTCTCGTTGTCCAATTCCAAAGCTTTTCATTTTTTTCATTAAAACTTTGAAAGTGGCATGTTAGAAATAATCAATAACTGCCTCAGGCTATAGTAGTAGTTCTCTTTTTAATGCGGTTTTAATACTTCAAAGTACAGGTATATAAAAAACGGTTTACATTTACAATGGTAAATGTATGACTAGTTTTAGAGTAAAGGTTGCTTTTAGCGAGCAAAACTTTTATGCATTGAATTTGTGCTAAATGCAACGCGTAAAAGGTTTGCTCTGCCAAAAATTGTTTGCACGCTAATATCGACTACTTCAGCAGTGCAGAAGATGAGTTGAAGTCAGAAAACATTGTGGGAGGTATTCATTTTCTGGTCAGACAACCAGGAAATGTTCAATCTATCAAAAGCAACAATCAGAACGCAGCTATTCAAGCAAACGGAGCAAATATTTTTGTTGTAAAAACGTTAATTTTTGTTTCTGTATGTATTATAAGTATGATTTGTTCATGTCACTTGTTCATGAATATATATTTATAGCATTTACTAGATTATCATTATATAACTTATAAAATTGCAAATTTATAGCATACTATTTGATAGCATAATTGCGGTTTATCTGATCTAACAATGGATCGACACTCGTAACTCTTCTTCTATTGCACATAAAAAGCTAGTTTTGGGTGCACACTCTAGCCAACATATCAATGAGTGCAATGAGTTGTTATGCAGCATTGGTAAATATAGAACTGAAATGAAAATATGACTTCAAATTTCGAAAAAAATAAAAATTGAAAGCTTCAAGAAATTGTAACAAGGAGACAGGCTATAATATCATTGCAGGTTAATTGCAAGCAATAGATATCAACTGGTAAAGATATTTCGCGGTTTCTCAGAGCACATTTATTAAGAGATCTTTGACAAGTTGAAGGTACATGTAAGTTAGCAGATTTATTGCGTCCATAAAGTTTAATATCGCTACACCTGAAGGAGAGAGTAAAATATAAGCGACGTTCAGCTTAATGTAAAATTACCTAATCATGGATCATAAACCATGTGGAAGTGGTAAGAAAAAGGGAGTTTTTTTTTTAAAAGGCAAAGGAGTAAGCTTGGGAACCTCATGAAACAGATAAGGCAGCTTGCATGTATTTAAGCTTCATTTAAAATAAAATCCTTATAAATTAAACTATTCTCAGAACAGATTATCTACGTTGTTGGGGCATCTACTGTATAGCATAAAACAATGAAGTAAAGTATAACGCAATATAAAAAAAGTGCAATAAAATGTAGCATAATGCAAGATACTTTAATGTAATATAATATTCTATAACACAAAAATTGATATGTTAATCTATTAATGTTAGTGTTAATGTGATCTATATAATATATTGTAGATATTTGTATGTAAACTAGCCAAATGCCAGTCATTGCAATGGATAATAAAATATTTACCTAATGAATTTGAGTAACTTAAGCTAGTAACTTAAGCTCATCTAACTCTTTACCATATATAGCAAGAGCCATGTCTGACGCCATCCTAATAATTGTTGTTACACGTAATTATCTCTCATGAATCATGATTTTCAAGCGTGCTAGTAATAACCAATAGCGTTTTCTCAATTGCTTTAGAAGTGCATGTAGTAACTGATGTAAGGAGTATGACCACAATTGTTCTACAATATAGCAATGCAGCCACTTGGTCTAGTGGTTTAGCACGCCTGATTGCAGCCCTGAAAGTTCTGAGTTCGAATCCAATGTGAAGCTGATTGTTCACTCATAGAATTTAATCGCTATAACTGGGCACACGACAGACAAACAAACACCAAGATATATATATGGTGTGATAATTGGTCGATAAATTTGGTCAATGGTTGATAATTGATAATCTAGTGATGGTTTGTTAAGGTTTCTTCTAATCTACCATTTGTGTGAAAATTACTTTTCAGCTGGTAAAGATCTTGTCTCATCATAGTGCCATGTAATAACTTACCATAAAACTATGCAATTCTTCATGGTATTGAAAGAAAGATATTCCTAGTTGACCTGTGGGCTTGGTAATTCGCCTTTTGAGGTTGCAGCTTTCAAGTCGCTCACTTTTGCTTCTGCTTCCAACTCGAACCATGTCTGTGAAAAAAACTTGAGTTCAACATGAGAAAATCGACAGAAAACTTGATCTTCCATGTGTATATGTAACTGACCTTCATGTTAATGTTTATGATTTATGTTTATGACACATTTACATCACGCAAATATATGAGTACAGCCTTCAATATTTATAATGCCTGAACTCAATGATAACTAAAGCAAAAGGGGAATAATGAATACGCAGTAACTGTTTTACCTTCAATGGAACAGAAGTTGAGCATTCCTTCTAGGAACTGGTCCAAAGCATGGTTAGTGTAGCAGACTATGAGTACTTGGTTAAGTCTACTCTGTCTCCTCTCTCGCCAAGACATTGTTCTATCGCTGATGGTTAACCCTGAATGTAATACAACAAAGTTTTATAGCTCTCAATCATTTTTCTCCTCAATATAAACAAGAGTAAGAGAGTCCTTAAATAGAACTTAGTCGGAACCCGGTTTTTCTTTTAAACATGTCTGCCCTTAAAAACATGGCTGCCCTTCAAAATTTGGCTGCCTTTTAAAACGCGGCTACAATTTTAAACACAGCTGTCCTTTTAAACATGACTGCCCTAGTAAAGCACGCTTCAAGTCATACCATAGAAAACAAGCAGACCAAGGCATGAAACTAGCAAACAGGCCAAAGTACAAGTTTCACTTTTTTGTATATAGAAACATCTCTTGTAAGTCGACGTATAACTTTTATGAAAACTACTTCGTAACTTGAAAATTATGTACATAGAGTATTTCTTAAGTAGAGGCTTCACTGTAGTTAATAAGTAAAGTTTTTGATAACAAGGCAAAAGAGAATAATTATTCTAGATGATGGTGAGAGTTTCATGTATTGGACAGTCAAAACAGGCTCTGAAGAAGTTACAAAATCGAGGTTGGCTTGCAAATGACTACAAAATAACTAACGATGTAATTCACCACATAAATACAGACCAGAATCGGTTGTTTCCTGGTCTGTGGAGGAAATACCATACAGATTGTATAACAGCATTTCGACGATCTTGAGACCAATGAAAGTTTTTCCTGTGCCAGGAGGCCCTGCATGAAATAAAATGTTAGTATGATCTTAACAGCTTTTACAAACACTAACATAATTATTACAAACACTAATGTACAGGTCAGACAAAGAAGCTTGTGTACAGTATGCAAGTGGTTTAAGAGACAGTGTCTAAAATGGCTCAGAAATGTGCCAACACTAGCCAAACCATACGGGTGCACATTTTTTACAGAAAAATAATTTTATATAACACACTGCCGAATCATGTAATAGACAATTGACCTGTGATCCATTAGCCTTCAAGAACATTCTCAAGTGTTATTCCACTACCTTGTAAAAGATAATTGACCTATGATCTAGTAGTATTCTAGAACATTCTCAAGTGTTATTCCGCTACCTTGTAATAGATAACTGACCTATGATCTAGTAGTATTCTAGAACATTCTCAAATGTTACTCCACAACCTTGTAATAGATAATTGACCTATGATCTAGTAGTATTCTAGAGCATTTTCAAGTGTTATTTCGCTACCTTGTAATAGATAGTTGACCTATGATCTAGTAGTATTCTAGAACATTCTCCAATGTTACTCATCAACCTTGTAATAGATAGTGGGGGTCCTATCACACAAAGTTGTCGTCAGAATAGTGACTTTCAAAATCACTGTCGTCACTTTTAAAATCACTGTCGTCAATTTTAAAATCACTGTCATCATTTTCAAGTTGGTAACCAAAACAACCTCTTTCTTCACATTCGTTATTTTAATACAAATATCCATTCTGGTGGCACCGGGTTGCATTAAAAACCTGAAACTTGCTCAGTTTGAACTTCTGCTAACCAAAAGCATGGCTCAACCAGCGACCTTCACAAACTTATTAGTGATGTTTGGGAGCGTTGCTGGTTACTCCGAGAAGAGTGACAGCCGTCTTAGGTTTTTAAGGCTACATTTTTTGTACTGAAAATAGACCGAGATTGTCTTTAATAATCACTGTCAGTCACAGACTTGGAAACGGATTTGCTGTCAATGTTGTGGCATTTCATTGCTGTTTTAATTATTTGGCAGTCTATAAATGCTGGGCCAGATGCTTCAAACCTAAACTAGTGAAGTTTCGGTTGAACGTGTTGATTTATGGACAAATAATAAGTTAGTAAAGGTACGGCTACACATAACAAAATTTTCATTGGTTCTAACCAAAATCACGAAATGATTGAAACAATTAGAATTATTTTGCGCCGCTAGATTCGTGCTAGCGAGCACGATTCCAGCAGCTTTTGCAATTAGTATAGTCCAAGAGACGTATAATGACACACAATAAAAGTTTAAGTACAATTCAACATAGTACCGACGATGCAACTGCTTAGATTGCGTTATTATCTGTATTTATTGTTTGGACGCTATAGCTACAAACTGTTTATTTTTTAATTATATTTCCTTTTTAGCAGCAAAAGTTTTGTAGTAGAAAATGTTGCCATCTTTAGCGCAATCAAGTGGGTTGCATCATATTTACTATGGTATTTACTATAGAATTTTTATAATATTTTTCTTGCGTATCGCATTATGTTCTCGGACAACATATATCTTAAAATTTGCTAGAGTCGTGCTCGCTCACAAACAATAGCGTAACTTAAACAGTTACATCGTGTGTTCTATGTTGAATTGCTTTTGTACTTTTATTGTGTGTCACGATACATGTCTTGGACTATACTAATTGCTAAAGCTGCTAGAATCGTGCTCGCTAATAATTTGTTTACAGTAATCGTTTAAAGCGTTTTGTCAACGAACTCGGTGGGCATGCACAGCTCAAGTAAGTCTGTGAAGTTCGACCGATTAATTCTGCATTTTTCGTGATTTCGGCCAGAACTCAGAATTAACGAAAAATTCCGTTACGTGTAGCCGTACTTTTAGTAATCCTACTTACACAATCATCGTCACCTACATTGATAAATGGTCGTCTCGTCTGTCACTTTTTAAATATCCCTGTCGTCGGGTCGTCAGAATCGTCACAAAACATGGGAGAACCCCCAATAGTTGACCTATGATCTAGTAGTATTCTAGAACATTCTCAAGTGTTATTCCACTACCTTGTAATAGATAATTGATCTATGATCTAGTAGTATTCTAGAACATTCTCAAATGTTACTCCACAACCTTGTAATAGATAATTGATCTATGATCTATTAGTATTCTAGAGCATTCTCAAGTGTTATTCTGCTACCTTGTAATAGATAATTGACCTATGATCTAGTAGTATTCTAGAACATTCTCAAATGTTACTCCACAACCTTGTAATTGATAATTGACCTATGATCTAGTAGTATTCTAGAGCATTCTCAAGTGTTATTCCGCTACCTTGTAATAGATAGTTGACCTATGATCTAGTAGTATTCTAGAACATTCTCAAGTGTTATTCCACTACCTTGTAATGGATAATTGACCTATGATCTAGTAGTATTCTAGAACATTCTCAAATGTTACTCCACAACCTTGAAATAGATAATTGGCCTATGATCTATTAGTATTCTAGAGCATGCTCAACTGTTATTCCACTACCTTGTAATAGATAGTTGACCTATGATCTAGTAGTATTCTAGAACATTCTCAAGTGTTATTCCACTACCTTGTAATAGATATTTGACCTATGATCTAGTAGTCTTCCAAAACATTCTCAAGTGTTACTTTAGTAGTTCATCATAAACAAGTGACACATCCAAAATACATGCTAACTTTGTTCTGCTCCAGTTACCTTGAATGACAGCAAACTCTTTGGTCAAGGCCATTTTGTATGCTTCAAATTGTGACTCATTGAAGCCCAACTCTTTTGCTGATGGCCAATTTTCGAGATCTCGAAAGACTGAAACTAGTTTAGTAACTTCTTTGTCTGCTGTAATGAATCTGTAGAGCATTTCCATAGACGTGTATGCTGGGGAAGTTACATCTGTCTCAACTCTGTAACACCAGCTTTTTAGGCTATTTTTATCCCTTAGCAAGCAAGATTACCAGATATTAGAGAATTGATAGAACATTATTCAATAGCTAGCTTAGAAGAGTAAAGACAATATAATCTCGAAAAGCTTATATTGATGCTTGTAGTTGGTACTTTACTGTTTCCTGTTTCAGTCAGTGCAGAGTTTAGTAAAATAGCCATCTCACCAGTTCATAGCAACTGAAAACTTATGCGGCATCCTCATTGCTTGTCTGGAAGTCTTTATAATTAAAGTTTATGTAAATCAGTATATAAATTAACTTTTTGGTTCCGATTCACCTATTAACGGCAAAGACTGATGAAGGCATTAGTTTTTATTCAATAAAATCCAACCGAGTTAATTTTAAAATAAACTCTAGATGTAATGGCTGAAAGGATTTTTTTAAAGTTAAACAATGAGTTGCAGTTTTGCACTATTGTACAACTTTTGTACTAATGTACAACTATTAAATATCTCTGTTTGTATAATAAACATTTGAAAAGACCTATTTATAGATTGAATGCTTGAAATCAGAGCAAGGCTCGATATGTTGATTTACACACCTCCGCTATGGAGAATGCAACACAAGACAAGATGGCATCTGCAATTAGTACCAACCTGACAATGTGCTTTGCGAAAGCGAACTCGGACTCTGACAACTCCTGCATTCCTTTCAGCACGTGTTTGTAGGACTCAAAATACGCCGTCGACTCCACAGCGATGAAAGGAGTTTTTTTATTTGCTAGCTGATCAAACGCTTTCTGCGAGTCCGGAAGAAACTCGATTCTGAATTCTCCAGCTAAGAGTAAAAATTAGAGTTATTAGTTGAATATATCATCAATAATGTTATAAACAGATGTATATGGAAATCTATTAACCTTTGTCGATTTCATCCCGATTGATGACTACAGCGAAGAGGCTAATTTTATCAAAGCCATCTTGAGACAAGCATAGGAGTGATCCAAAGATCAGTCTTTTAGCAGACTTCCACTTAGTTCTCTGAAACATCCTGCTCGTGGTGTCCAATCTGTGACAGAAGATGAAATACTAGTCAGAGATCAGAGTACTAGCAAAACCTTTACTAAAATATTTGCCACGAAACATGCCTGTCCGACTGTCTGTCCAAAGCCAGAGTTGCAGGTTGGGATAAAAGATTGCTTATTATGGGACGCGAGCTCATGACATTCAGCTTAGTAAACCAACGCTTTAAAATCTGAGCTAATCAACCACCTTCTGCAATTTTAGAATAATTTTAAAAATAGTCGTTCTCTGTGCTTCATGAGAGAAAGCGAACAGTAATAGCATGCATGAAGTTTGGAAAAAGACCATTTATTAATATTTTTTCACGGCACACCTGATGCTCTCTCAAAGCTCGCTGGACTGCCAGAGTACTTAGTGCTAACAGATTTGAACCGAGACGGTCATATTTTAAAGTACGAAGAAAAAACAGCAATGAATGCTAATATTTCCAAACTTCTTGCAGAAAAATAAGTAAAAATTGTTTTTCATTGTCAGCAGAGATATGCGTCGTGTACAAATGTCAGTTTTCATTTGATCAATGTTAAGGATGTTGCCAAGGATGCATCTGTATATATATAAATATCAGGATAACATATATATGGTATATAATAATAGGATAAATATATATTTAAATCTAGGAATGAAAAAATGGCTCCTCACTAGATTTGAACTCGAAAACTCTGATCCTGCAGAAAAGCGTGCTATCCATTAAACTACATGTCTACCTGACCATACTATAGGATAATTGTGAACATACCTATGCAACACAATTACAACAAGCTGCACATACTTATGCCTCTTACTATAGGTTACTGCTAGCACGCTTGAAGTTATGCTTGACACGTAACTTAACAATTATAAGTAAGTTGGCTTCAGACAGCTTTGAACAGACTCTTATCATGGTAATGTTCAAGCTACTAACTAGCTTAAGTTACTAGTTTAAGTTACTCAAGGTTATTGGGAAACAAAACTTATCCGATAGCAACTAAATTTAGCAACTAATGCTAAACTTCTTGGGCAAAAACTTTTTTATTCCCCTTGCAACGCCCTCATCCAGCCAGAGTAGTAGCTAACATCGTTCTTACTCTACAATAGCTGTTTTGATTTTACATGGCTACACAGCTGCTTATTTTATACTGATTTGATTACACTGAACAACAAATCAAAGAGACGAATCACTCAGTGGGAAACTAATATTGAAAAAGTGAAGTGAAATCTTTTTATCCAATCTTTTGAGCTTAGTAACAGTTTCGAAAGTATTTAATTTCCATACCTGTTTTCTACCATTTATGGACTAGCTACCAGATAAGACAAATTACATGAATCAAATCACCTGGTCACATAAATCAACTCACTTGATCATCTATATCAACTCAATTGGCGTCATATATCAAATTCTTTGGTAATATATACCAACTCATTTAATAACATATATAAACTCATTTGGTAACATATATAAGCTCGTTTGGGAACTTCTATCAACTCAATTGGTGACATATATTAACTCACTTGGTAACATATATAAGCTCATTTGGTAACTTCTATCAACTCACTTGGTGACATGTATAAACTCACTTGGTAACATATATAAGCTCATTTGGGAACTTCTATCAACTCGCTTGGTGACATATATAAACTCACTTGGTAACATATATAAGCTCATTTGGTAACTTCTATCAACTCACTTGGTGACATATATAAACTCACTTGTTAACATATATAAGCTCATTTGGAAACTTCTATCAACTCGCTTGGTGACATATATAAACTCATTTGGTCACATATAAACTCCCTTGGTCACATATACCAACTCACTCGATCACATATACCAACTCAATTAGTTACATAACTCAACTCACTTGGTCACATATACCAATCCAACCCGTGAAAATTCTGGTTCCAAAACCTTCAAATTTTCATAGATTTTAACATCTCCAGATCTAAAGCGATTGGGTCCTCGCAATTTTGGGTTTTTTTTGAATTCCTGAATTCCTAGTCTTAGGGTGGAGACAAAATCTTCTCTGAGCAGACGAAACTGTATGTCCAAGTAGTCATCAACGCTCTCAAACGCTGTCAATAGTAGAAAAACACATGATCTATCAGTGAATGTAATTAGCTACTTATCTGTACTGGTGTGGTATATTCTAATAAGAAGGGTCAGATGACGATCACATGTTGTCAATGATGAAAAAAGATGATCTGCAGTGAAAGGGTATACAATAAGCTAAAACACTGGATACTACTTGAATGACATCAGCAGTCATAAGGTAAAAGTATACTGGTAAAATATGTAAGCCTTTTAGTGACTTCATAATTTAGTATGGCCATTACTGGCACAGCAATGAGTAGCAACGAGTTGTTAGGTACAGTGGAACCTCGGTTCTGGAACATGATCCATTCCAGAAGGATGTTCGAAAACCGAGTTGTTCGAGATCTGAAACAGGTTTTCCATTAGAACTAATGTATGTAAATTTTAATCCGTTCCAAGTCGAGAAAACAATTACAGTAAAGTATTTTTTTTCAAAATTTTACACCATAAACTGTACTGTATACGGCATACTATAAATAAAAATGGGTACATATAGATCATGTTTAATTTTAATAAAAGATATTCTATATATGATGATGGAAACAGAAAACAAAAAGTAAACATTTCATATGTTTTGCTCTTAAAACATCAAAAACATTAAAGGTTAAGATACAATACCAAAAATTGCAAAAATTGTTAATGAAACAGCAAAACATGCAACAGATCAGTTACATTAAACATCGTGTGAAAAAGAAAATATAAACAGCGATGGCACGTTTACTTCACATCTTTGAAGGAGAATCCTCCTCCAACACAATTTAGAGTAACTCGACTGGAGGGGTTGTCTCCCTAGCAAATCTCTTCGGTAGAGGAGACACCGTCCCAGATGGTTACTTTCTTTTTGTAAAAAATTTATAAAGCGTAACTTGCTTCTCTGTTTGTTAACAAATGTTTCCATGATGTTTCCGGAGCTATTCCGTATGTTTCATTCCAATGCGCATGCTCCGGTTTGGTAGAGAACCGAATTTATGTTTGAGATCCGAGATGAACAAATCTCTAAATTTTTGTTCAAAAACTGTATTTGTTCCACTATATTTGGTATTAGCTTTATACAGTTGGCTACAGTTTTGTGAAATTATTTGCTCAAATTCAGTTCTTTATTGTTTTAAAATGAGCGTTGAATCGTGGCAAAGGAATTGAAACTAAATAAAATTTCAAGTAGCATAAAACAAAAAACAATTAAAGATTAACTTACACTAAATTTTAGTATATTTTATCAGAAAGCATTGCTATTTTTCTATCATTTGCAATTGTTTCTTATGCTTTAGATGATCTGACTGCCAGGACAATATTTTGCACAATTTGCAATAATTTCACAATTGTGCACGCGTTTTTTTGATCGTTTTAACCGCGATCAAGTTTTGTTGATTTTAATCTTGACATATCCTGGTAGTCAGATCACTTCAAACATCAAAAACAATTGCAAATGATATAAAAATACTAATACTTTCTGACAAAATCTACAAAAATTCTGTGTAAGTTCATCGTTAAAGCCTGCATTCAAAATGTTCAAAATTCCAATGCAGGTTTTATAGCTAAAATGGGCAAGTGGGAATGTCGAAGAATAGTGACTGTCTGAACTTTTTGTTTCAGTGTATGCAGTGAAGGAATTTCTAAAAGGCTGGACCGGGTGCTTAATAATCATTTAATTTTTTTACTAGTTCAGGGTCCATTAGTTTGTTAAAAATGACACCATCCGCATCTATTGATGCTATTAGTGCATACTACATCTCCGTAGTAAAAGAAACAAACAGAGCTTACAGTTATGAAAAGGTGAAACAATCACACAGACACACACTTATAATGTATAAGTTAGTGTAATCAAAATGAGGTGGCTTCCATTGCTCTAGATTCCATTTAACATATTTTTAAAAGCCAAAAACATTTTAGAGGTTGTTAGCTAAGAATCTGCTTTTTCAGAACTTTATACAATTTGGTTGTAGAGTTTTGACATGAAATAACCCCTCCCAAAATTTAGCTTCTATGTCAAAACTATCACATGTTGGAAAGAATATCCTATAAGTATGATTATAAGTATTCTTATAAACATGATAAATGCTTTCAGTTATTATATGAAGCATTAAAACAAATGTGCTATTGAAACTGCTAAAAGCCAAAAGTAAAAACTGTCAATATAAATACATGTAATTAGTAATTAGTGTAAGTAGAAAATTATATGTAAAAATTAAAATTAATAAAGCGATGAGCAGTAAAAAGATGGTATTTATCATCACTTCTCCTTAAAGAGATTTGAAAAGAAATGCAGACTCATCAGTAAGTTTGGGCATAGAATGAGTGATAGAAATTTGTCACGCGACCTCCGCTAAATTACTCTATACTCTAAAATGTAGGCTAAACTAGAGTTCACTCTACATTCCAGAGTGTAGAGTGAACTGAACACTCTAATAGAGTGAACTGAACACTCTAATCGAGTGAACTGAACACTCTAATAGAGTGAACTGAATACTCTAATAGAGTGAACTGAACACTCTAATAGAGTGAACTGAACACTCTAATGGACTGTTCAGTTCACTCTAAACACTACTCTAAACTTGTAGTGTTTATATTTAACACCAAGAGTAAAGTGTGAACATTACGAGATTTGTTTTAACCAAATCTTAACTCTAATTTATTATAGTTTAATTAACATAATTTGTATATTCAATATTATTCTTATGTTTCATTTCTAGTTTCTACCAGCTTTTTATATTTACTTACAAAACTTTTCGGTTTTTCAAAGTTAAAAGTTCCTCTATAAACCAAAACAGATATTTGCTTAAAATTTTTTGAAACATTGTCAAAATCTTTGTGTGTATATTTGTCATAAGTAGTGTGCATTACAACAACTTTTTTATATACTCTATACCCATATGCTTTACTCATGTCTCCCTAAGTGTTGGAATTCTTGTATACCTTTATCAGTACAGTTAGGCCTCAGCTGTACTGTTCCCGTCAAATCTTCTTCTGTTGGGTAAACTGATATTTTTCTGAAGTCTCCAAGAGGTTTCGAGTCTAACACCATTCTGCCTGTTCTGTTCATCTCTTGTTTCCTGCAGAAAATGCTTGATCAACTTAGTAAAAGGAAACATTATAAACAGGAAACTTGAGCAGTTTTTGTATTTACACATCCTAGCTGATACTACCACTTAGAAACCTATTCTTGCATATAGAAGCACGGCCTCGGACTACGAAAGCACTTAGAGTAGCGTAATACCTTTTGATCTGAATGTCATTTCAAAGCTCTGAGCTTGTAGGTGACAATGAAAAATCAGAAACCAAATACAGTGTGTGCCCTCGAATTATGATGACCCTGTTATTCAATTTTTTCACCCTGCGATGTAGAACATGCTGATTTTTTGTCCTATCCATGTGAAATATTTTTTGCTATACGAAATCAACAAAATTTTCTCTTGAAATTCAAATTTGGCAGTAGGTGTGCTAATTATGTCGGAATAACAAATATGCCGATATGCTATTCACCAAAATCCCGCCCAGAATACCTGAACGGGGTACGATGCTCTCGATGGTGAGATTAGCCAGAGTATTAACAAAAGTGTGATTATGAGATCTATAGTTCCAAAGAGACAGACAGAACAGAGACACGTAACGATGCAAAGGGAACGCAATAGCTGATATCAACTATGATCAACTGGGATCAACTATATCTTCATAGTGTTGTAAATACGATGACGTCTTGTCGATTTTAATCTTAAAACATATTGGCAATCAGATCACCTCAAACATCAAAAACAATCGCAAATGATAGAAAAATATCGATACTTTCTGCTAAATGTACTGAACCTTTGTGCTAGTTCATCTTTAATTCACCACCAAAAAGGGGGCCAAATAAAAGGGAAACTGCTAAAAACAAAGGCTAACTTAAGATACACATTTCACAGCCTACCGCTTCTCACGCTCTTCTTCTTCTTTCTCTTCCTGCTCAACCTTAGCGGTCGCCTGGCTATACAGACTATAAATTCCTCTCAGCTGGTCATTGTCTACAACTTCTGCCTTTACCAGCTGCTTCACCATTTTCACATGACGAATGAGACACTTGGAGGCAAGAGGATCCACGGCGCAGAGGCGGTGGAATATTTCAAGGTAGTTTTGCAGCGCGTTTAAAAGCGGGTCAATTTTTAGAGAGGAGGCGGTTAGAGCTCTAAAGAACCTCTGAGTACATGTCTGCAATAAGAAGGCAGAAAGGGAGCATAAATTCTAAGTTTTATGAGCAGATTGTCAGTATTTTTTAATGGTCTAATAGTATTGAAGAACTACTAAGTAGGACTGTCATTGAGGGTATTTAAATAAAACTGTAACATAAATAAAAATAACATGCCAAAACAAACAATTTAAAAAATACTTTGTTACAAATAAGATAAATGCATATAAATAAATCATGATGCAACTCGCAACCTTAATCAGCCATCCTGTTCATTACAGCTATTTACAGTAATCAATTAAAGAGAAAGCAACTCCTCAAACAAACAGGAAACGGGTAAAAGCAAATACAAAACAGAATTTGTTAGTAGGGGTTTTACGCTGAACAAAAAATGCTAATAATTCAATCCTTTATCAAAAGCGGGGCATACTTTTTGAGCATCTGCCTTATTTTTGGAAAAGCCAGTCCACAAAGTACTAAATCTATTACGACATTTCCAGAGCCGCCAAAGTCAATACATGTAACTAGAGCTGCACAATGATCGCGTTAATTAAACGATTAACGCAACTATTACAAATAAACGATTAACTGAGTTGGGCCAATTAATCTTCAATTAAAATGCAACCGAGGTGATGATCTTGATGTGGTTCCTTTCCTTTGTACTGTTTAGTACCATATGTTATACTAACGTAGCAGGTTACTACCATTTAATTTACTAACAAATATTATGACAAGCAACACTTTCTTACCAATAAATTAAACCACAATTATTTTGCACTCGACTATGAAAACACAGTGAGTCGCTAACATTAAACTTGTTTATACAATACAATGCACAAGCGCCGTGCCGATCTAGCTGTAAGCGGACATGTTGTTAGTTGTTTGAACATGTTTCTAGGTAACAGCAACAAAAGTGATTTCAGTATTATTTAATATCTTACAGTTTATTTTTGTTTATTTTTTAAATACTTCTTCAAGTAAATTATACATGTATTTTCATTTTTCAAAAAAATCACAATCATATTTCAGCTTCAGAATATTAGTAATATAAGATTGACACTTTATTGGAACATGAAAGCAGAAATATGTCTTCCACCCTAGGTAGCGCATTTCTGTAAGTTGTTGGAAGCGTAAACAAAAAAGCGAAGTGCAGTATATGCCAGAAAGAATTTGCTTACCACCACAGCACATCATCATTAAGATATACTTTAACTAATTCTCATCCTACCGCGCAGAAATCCTCACCAGCTGTCGCAGACAATAACTAATACTACTGACTACCGGCACTGCTGTCCCATGTGAGCGGCTATTGTCTAAAGCTGGCATTATCGCATGTAGGAAGAGGGCATCTCTTCATTCAGATAATGTGAATAAACTGTGCTGTCTCAACTCTTGGCTCTAGACTTTCATAGACAGTTTTCATACTCATATTAATTAGTACATTTTAACTTATGTACATTGTACATAACATGTACTACTGCTAACAATTGTTTAAAATATAATTAATCTATATGTAGCTGTATTATTTGGTTTTGAATATGCAGATTTTTGCAAGATTAATTCTAAGATTAATCGAAGATTAACTGGGTCAGACCAGTTATTAATCGCGATTAATTTTTTTAATTGTTGTGCAGCTCTACATGTAACAGTGTGTTGACAGGTCTTAGACCCATTTGTTGTTGATAAAAGCTTAGGTCATTAATCTCTCTAACAAAAACTAACTTACGACCGTGTGCAGTTTTCTTGACAGTTAAAGTTTAACTTCTTACAAACATAAAGTATTAAAGTCAAATTGAACCTCGGCACATACAATACAATTAACAAATTAAAAACACAACAAAATTAAAAATACTGATTCAGACCTTTTTATCTAAATACCTGTTTGAAGATGTATGTTACCCAAAAAACCCTAAGAAACTATTTACAGTCAAAGTGATTTGAAATTATGTCTATGAGTATTCTGACAGTCTCGTGTGCCGTGGGAGATCATCAGCTGTGCCGACAAAGTGCAGAGAATAAGTGTGTACACAACGACTCTCCAACATCCCAAAATGGATTATTAGCAGAGGTGTTGGAGTGTTTGGCTAGTAATCCAAATATCAAAAGTTTGAATCCTATTCGGTACAATTCTTTTCTCAACCTCCAACCATGGCTTTGGAAAGACGACTCTCATCATAGTAAAGATTAAACAGTTGGAAAGTCTTAACAAGCCTGAGAAGGTTAGCAAAGCGATTGTTGCAACTTTGCTGCTAATAATGTTCCATTAATCAAATAAAGTTATAGCTGACTCTAGCAGAATTCTACCAGGTTTCCTACGCATATTCCTGTCACTTGTTAGGTATAAATTGCAGATAGTAATTTAATGAAGAGCATTGCAGAATATCACAAATTGTAGTACAAATCAAAGTACAGCGTAAAATTTACATTGCCATTTGCTATTGCATTTGCTATTACATTGGCAATTTACATCTGCTGTTCACCACTCGCACTTGTGCACCACTGGCACCTGCAGTGCACCAATGACACTAGTTCTACAACAACGGTACCTCTGCACCAGTAGCAGCAGTAGCAGCAGTAGCAGCAGTAGCACTAGTAGCACCAGTAGCACCAGTAGCACTAGTAGCACCAGTAGCAGCAATGGCACCAGCGGCACCAGTGGCACCAGCGGCACCAGTAGCACCAATAACACCAGTGGCATCAGTAGCACCAGTAGCACCAGTAGTACCAGTAACACCAGTAGCACTAGTAGCACCAGTAGCAGCAGTGGCACCAGTAGCACCAGCGGCACCAGTAGCACCAGCGGCACCAGTAGCACCAGTAGCACCAGTAACACCAGTGGCATCAGTAGCACCAGTGGCACCAGTTGCACCAGCGGCACCAGTAGCACCTGTGGCACCAGTAGCAGCAGTAACACCAGTGGCACCAGTAGCACCAGGGGCACCAGTAGCACCAGCGGCACCAGTAGCACCAGTAGCACCAGCGGCACCAGTAGCACCAGCGGCACCAGTAGCAAGAGTAGCAGCAGTAGCACCAGTGGCACCAGTAGCAGCAGTGGCACCAGTAGCAGCAGTAACACCAGTAGCACCAGTAGCACCAGTAGCACCTGTGGCACCAGTAGCACCAGTAGCAGCAGTAACACCAGTGGCACCAGTAGCACCAGGGGCACCAGTAGCACCAGCGGCACCAGTAGCACCAGCGGCACCAGTAGCACCAGCGGCACCAGTAGCACGAGTAGCAGCAGTAGCACCAGTGGCACCAGTAGCAGCAGTGGCACCAGTAGCAGCAGTAACACCACTAGCACCAGTAGCGCCAGTACAGTAGCAGCAGTAGCAGCAGTGGCACCAGTAGCTCCAGTAACTCCAGTAGCACCAGTAGCAGCCGTAGCACCAGTAGCATCAGTATAGCAGCAGTAGCACCAGTAGTACCAGTAGCACCAGCGACACCAGTAGCACCTGTTTGACACCTAGTGGTCATACAACCAGTTACCTACTTGTCCAAGAAACTTGGCAGGATCTTCGAGGAGGGTTGACTTCAGTGAGTCTAAAAGGCTGCCAAGGGAGTTGTCTGCCATCAGTGCATTATTTATGATAGCCAACATTAGGTCTACCTGGCCATCTTTAAGGGTGTCATCAATAAGAAGATCTTTGAAAGACTTCTGATAGCAAAACATGGCGGAGTCTCGAGGGGTTGCAGTTGATTTGATCTGCAGCCTAAAACAAACAATATGAAAATTATAGCTGTGCCTACTTAGAGAAAAAAGCACAGAAAACTGTTTTTATTACTCGAATCCATATAAACATAGATATCTGTATTATTGTTGTCTTTTAGCAGCACTACTGACTGAGAAAATCAAAGTGAAAATTCCACGAATGATAAGTTTATCACCATGCACGATGCCGACAGGCAGTTTATTCCACTGCTGTTCGAAAAATTACTTTTTGCTAACAAAATATATGAAATCACCGTATTATCATGGCATGATTTCACATCCAATGAAGCTATATCTCATTGTAATAGTATTGTCTGCAACCACCAGTACTACTAACATTAATACAGTCAACAGTACTACAGCCAACAGTACTACAGCCAACAGTACTACAGTCAACAGTACTACAGCCAACAGTACTACAGTATTATAACTTTTTGTTCAATTAGAATATTATAACCTTCAGTCGTTCTGCAGTTACCAAAGTTAACTACAGAATACTGTGAATGTTTCAGGAGACAGTACATCAGTGTGTAAAATACTTACAATTTATATCCAATAGGTTTTGTGGAAAGGTTCTCTCGACTACTCTGAGTTGTATGTCCACGACTTTCAGCCCTGTCGCGACCTCTATAACCTTCATGGCTTCTAGAACCTTCCTGACCTTCACGACCTTTATAGCCTTCATGACTTCTAGAACCTTCCTGACTTTCACGGCCTCTATAACTACCTGGGCCTTGACGACTTTCACCCCATTGAGTATTTGCTACTGGACCATTTCTCCAAGAATCACATACATCTTCTCCATATTTATTATTGTTGCCAGCGTGTCGGCCTTGGTTTTGACGACTACTTTGACCTTCTCGTAAAGCCGCAAGCCTCCAATTATCAGGTTCCATGGTGTAAAAAGTTGGCTAATTGCTAGTCAGCAAATTTGCTAGTCAGCAAATTGGCATTTCTACAATCAGTCACAGGTAAATGTCACAGGTAAATGAACAAATTGACTTGCAGATATATATATATATACAGTCAAACATGGATAACTCGAACTTCACGGGACCGAGCGAAAGTGTTCGAATTATCAGAGCGTTCAAGTTATCAGAGCACTGTCACAAGTCCATGTATTTACTTATTTATTAGTAGATACATGTACATGTGCAAACTATAATATAAATCAAAAGCACAAATGGCTTGTTTCAAATTAAATGCTTCTAATGTAAAGTTTAAAATGTTTTTATCAAAAAGTATAGAGATTTTTCTATCACTTGAGATTGGTTCATTGTTTGAGGTGATGTTATTGCCAGGACGTTTTTTAGATTGACATTGGCAAAACTTGATCGTTGTTAAAATGCTCAAAAGAAAAGACATCAGTACATAAACAAACTATAATATAAAGCAAAAGCACAAATGGCTTGTTTCAAATTAAATGCTTCTAATGTAAAGTTTAAAACGTTTTCATCAAAAAGTATAGAGATTTTTCTATCACTTGAGATTGGTTTGTTGTTTGAGGTGATGTTATTGCCAGGACGTTTTAAGATTGACATTGGCAAAACTTGATCGTTGTTGAAATGCTCAAAAGAAAAGACATCTTTTTTTTTGAGCGTTTTACCCACGATCAATTTTGCCGATTTTTCTTGAAGTTCATGCAAAGATTATTTTACTTTACCTGGGATTCGTTAAGAGCAACACTCCGAGGCAGTTCAATTAAAAGTTTTACGAGGTTTTCCGGTACATTGTATATCACTCACGCTTTTTTAATGGATACTTATTGAATGTACACACTCATTCTGTGTTTAGGTCAAACGATGAATAGTTTTTTAGCTAAGACAACGTATACGTTTAATTAACAATTTTTAAGACGTTTTAAACATTCAGAATTCCGACGTTGATTCAACACGGAATCAACGTCGGAAAACTATTCGTCACGGGCTAGCCGGGTCACGCAATCAAGGATTTTCGCCACGCACATACAAAACAACATGCTGTTTTTGTTTTGTATGTGCGTGGCGAAAATCCTTGCGCGCGTGACCCGGCAAGCCCGTGGTGTTAATCGTATAGCAGTATAAATCAAATTTGACCAAACCTTTAGAAAAGTCGTTGACAAAAAGATTTTGCCGATGGTGGTAATAACAACGCTTATGAATTACGAAAAGATGAGGTTTACCTCTATGGCTTTGAATAAAGTGATTTTCTAAAGCGATAACAACCGTTTCGGTAGCCGTTGGGCAAAAAAACAGTTCGAATTAACAGTGTTGAGTTCGATAGTTTGATGTTATCTATAGCAATTTATCATTACGTGGGATTGGACCAAAGAAACCGTTCGAATTAACCATGTGTTCGAGCTATCCGTGGGCGAGTTATCCATGTTTCACTGTACTTATATATATACTATTTATAGAAAATAGGTGTACTTATCTTTGCAGCTACTGCCAGTTTCATGAAACTGACAGTAGCGGCAAAAAAAAAATATAATTATATATATATATCGAATGAAGTCTAAATAATGTAGTATAGTAATGGCTGCAGCCAAAAGTAATACAGTCAACAGTTTTACAGTCAATAGTACTACATTCAACAGTGATACAGTCATCAGTACTACAGTCAACAGTACTACAGTCAACAGTATTACAGTCAACAGTTTTACAGTCAATAGTACTACATTCAACAGTGATACAGTCATCAGTACTACAGTCAACAGTACTACAGTCAACAGTACTATAGCCAACAGTACTACAGCCAAAAGTACTAGTCAACAGTACTATAGTGCACAGTACTACAGTCAACAGTACTACAGCCAATAGTACTACAGTCAACATCTCTAAAGCCAACAGTACTACAGCCAAAATTACTAGTCAACAGTACTACAGCTAATAGTACTACAGTCAACATCTCTAAAGCCAACAGTACTACAGCCTATAGTACTACAATCAAAAGTACTACAATCAAAAGTACTACAGCCAACAGTAATACAGCCAACAGTACTACAGCCAAAAGTATTATAGTCAACAATGCTACAGCCAATAGTACTACAGTCAATATCACTACAGCCAACAGTACTACAACCAAAAGTACTACAGTCAATTGTACTACAGCCAATAGTACTGCAGTCAAAAGTACCACAGCCAACAGTACTGCGGCCAAAAGTACTACAGTCAAAAGTACTACAGTCAACAGTGCTACAGCCAACAGTACTACAGACAATAGTTCTACCGTCAACAGTACAACAGTCAACACTACTACAGTCAACAGTACTGCAGTCAACAGTACTGCAGTCAACAGAACTACAGCCGAAGGTTGTAGTGTAAAAAGGAAGTGCGAAAAGGTCAATGTGAAGTCAAGGTTAAGTAAAGGTCAAGGTAGCCTCGCTTTTGGAGAAGCTGAATGTTTGTCAAAGAAATGCTGCCAGAAAACAGTAACCAGAAAACACTCAAGTTTTACACCAACATTTGCCACCAGTTTTAAAAATGTGGCTTTGAAAAATTTGAAAAAATGTATTGCGTCTGTCAGCAGATATTATTACCTTTCAGTGTAGAGCAAATCTAGTTGTAGGCTCAATGTGACAAAGTTTTATCGATTTCAATCTTGAAACATCCTGGCAATCAGATCACCTCAAATGTTGAAAATAATTGAAAACGATAGAAAAATACTGATATTTTCTGATAAAATCTACAAAAGTTTTAAGTAAGCTCATCTTATAAGAATGTGAAGATGTATTACGTTTATCAGCAGATATGATTAACTTTCAGTATATAGCGAATCTCATTTCAGGCTCAATGTGAAGCAAATATATTTTTGTGGGTATTGAAGTTGTCTGATCATGGCTTTTATCAAAAGGCTGTTCAATAAGCATATCGTTTGAATTCAAAATTGATTTTCTTTCATCATAAATAGTCTGATTAGTTTTTATTGGCTTCATAACTAGACTACAAATTCCACTGTCATACAGCCCACGGCCAAAGTGATAATGGAAAATAAAGAAAAGGGAAGAAAAACAAAAAGATAAGGTAATGTTGGTTTTTGAAAAAAGTAGTTCTCAGCAGGAATTGACAGAGTATAGTGTAAATAGATGAGACTTGTTTGAGATGATATAAAATAAATTTGAGGGAGCACGACTCTAAAAAGGTGCAACTAATAATTTGTTTTGGAGGTATACGAGTAATTGGTTAATTGTTGATATTACAATATCTGTTATAAGTATACAGTGTTTGTTAAAGGTCGCGCAGTCTAGTCTCTCTCCTCTCTTTTGCGTTGTAAGATTTGGTCATTGATAGCTAATCGAGTGATGCTCTCCCTAGCGAAGTTTCAAATTTCAAGCTGTAGACCTAAACTACTGTACGTAATTTAACTAACAACAACAATAAAGAAATATGTTTATTATATCTCTGAAATGCAAAATTAAAAATAAAACGGCAAGCTGCCATGTAATATACAGTTTGAAAGTTGGTTGTGTTGTGAATGTAGAATGATTTAGATAGCGATATGTAACAGAAAGCAAGCGTCGGCATTCACGCGCCTGAAAGTTTTATGCTAACTGGAGTGAAATAAAGAAATATTCTTGTCATGAAGGGCATTGTAGTTCCGCCCTAGCTTGTAGATAAGATGTAAAGAAATCTGGCTAATGTTCTAGATAATTTAAAAAACCTTCGGTAATTGGACAAAAGCGTAGGCTGATAAACTGTGTACCACATTTTCGTACCTTTTAATCGGTCTACGCCTCAAACAGTCTACGTTAATTACACAAACCTTCGGCAATTAAACAATGCCATGGACTGGTGAAATGATGACGTTTTTCTCGTGAAATGCGCACTGCTAAATAGTTCTACTATCTGTCGCACGGCTTTATTGGCGTATCGTAGAGCGTTCTTAACTATTATTAAACCGAGCTTTTAAAGCGTTTTGTAGAGATTTTTGGCCGAATTAATCTGTCTATTTACGTATAATTCGATCAGATGGGTTAGTTTTAAGATATTGCAGTAGCCTTTTAAAGACTTTGTAACATGTTTAAATAGGTTTATATGTGTTTAGTATCGTTATTATAGTTTAACAACTCTACTGAAAAATTGTTAAATTTGTTGATGAGATTTCGATGCAAGGGTATGCTACGTTTTTAATGAATAATTTTTGTAAGTTGTGTGCACATGTATTTATCATAAAAACTCTCAAACTTCGCTCCGCTCGTTAGGTCGTGGGAAAATGGCTCAACCATTATTTTACATCACTAGAAATTCCACTGTCATACAGCCCACGACCAAAGTGATATTGGAAAAAAGAAAGGGTACTGATGGATGAGAAATGCAATATTAGCAGTCAAATAGGATAACTGCAATGGTAGCTGTAATGTACTGGGTGTGGGTGTTATTATATACAACTAACAGCAATAATGAAAGGAAAAGATTATATGTTTATATCTCTCTTCCTGCAAAAAAATGCAATATCGGCCAATATTAGAAGTAAAATGCACTGATATAGATTTTTAGAAAATCTGTACTAGGTAGTCATTGTTCTGTAGTCATCCAAACTTATAATTAATTATCGTAATAATCTCATAAGAACTGTTAAAAAATATCATCGTCATTTCCTTTACTTATACTTCGTTGGACATCAGTTAGAATATGAAAGTACTCAAATGTGTCAGCAAATGAAATTGAAAAGGAAAAAATTGAAATCGACAAGAATGAAACGATTTCTGTACTCCTATGTTAATTGCCGAAACCTTGGGAACAATGCTATAGACTGGTGAAAAGTGCACGTTTTTTTCGTGAAATGAGCAAGACTTTATCGTTCTATTCTCTGTTCCTCGGCGTTTCAATTTCCATTCTTAACTTTTATTAAACCAAGCTTTTCAAGCTTTTGTGACGATTTTCGTCCTAATAAATCTGTCTATTTATGTATAATCCGATCAGATGGGCTAGTTTTAGGAATTTGCGGTAACCTTTCAAAGGCTTGGTAACATATTTAAATAGGTTTATATGCGTTTTGTATCATTATTATACTTAAACGACTTTACTGAAAAATATTAAATTTGTTGATAGGATTTCGTTGCAAGGGTTTGGTGAAGGCCGTTAACGGATAATTTTTCGGGAGTTGTGTGCACATGTGCATTTATCATAAATCTCCCAATCAATCGCTTCACTCTTGTTTGGTCGTGGGATAAACAGCATTTTAAGAGCAGGTATTATATTATATTATGTTATATGAAGTACAATAAATTTCTCATAAATACTCTATTAATAGTCTGTTAATAAAAAAAACTAGAATGGGGAATAACGGATTGTATCTTTGTTCCAAAAGATTCTTATGCAAAATAAAAAAGTATATATAAATCTTGTGTGTTTTCTTCCTACAAATAAACTACGCAAAAGGCAAAATATAGCCTGTATTTCATAAACCATCATGATCAACACAACACAAAGTCGAACACTGAAAATAATGACATAGAGAGAGAGCGTCAGTTGGTAACTGGGCGACATCATCAATTTTTTTGCTTGTGACGTGGAGATTGAAGTTTGGCAACTCTGTTCAGCATTTGATGCAAGAAAAGTAAACTGTTTTTGCTTCAAAGTCGATATTGTTTGGGATTTGAGATGTGTAACAACACAGGTTGGACTGTATGCTCATATGACAAGAGACCACAAAGTTTATTAAGGCTAGTAATATTAATTTTATAGGAGAGGAACTATCCGATTCCAAAATCCATACGAGAGTCGTGGAATGTTTCTAAGGGACGCAAGTGGTTGTTACTTAATGGGTGTACGACTAGAGACTAAACGCCATATGCATGTAGAGTGTACCCCCGAGGTTACGAATACCCTGTTATTTGGTTTTTTCGCCTTACAATGTGGAACATGATGTTTTTTTGCCCTTGCCATACGACTTTTTTTCGCCATACGACATCAACAAAATTTTTTCACGAAATTCAAATTTGGCATTCGATGTGCTAAATACATCGGAGTAATGAAGATGCCGATATGGTATTTGCCGAAATCTCTCCCGAAGAGCCCGAAAGAGATATGATACTCGCTCTCTCTCAGTTCAAGGTTCTAGTGAAAACGAAACCGGAAACAGATAGGTGATAAAATTGTTGACGATCACAAAATTCTAGCAATGATTTACAACCTCCACAGGATAAGTTACAGGCATCATGTGGGCGGGGTTTAATAATTGAGCTCTGTTAGGATTGTAATAGCCTCGGTTTTGGGGCTAACACAGTTCTCGCGGGGTGGTCGCATTGCCTTGTTAAGTTTTGGAAAACACGACTCGCTGTTATCGTGTCATTAGCTCATTCAGTCAGTAGATAGACTATCCCCCTCCCCGCAGTTCACAATAGCAAGCCTTGAATTTCTACAGTGTAGGGGTAATACCTAACAAAAAATGAATCCATGGAAAATAAAACATTTCAAATTACCTATTTTTACCAATTTTAAGATTGTTAGGGGTCGTAGTATATGCTTAGTTAAATATAATTTACCCGGAATCACCGGAAAAATGTCCTTTTTTTCCCTAGTTTTTTATTAATATTTTGCCACCCTTAATATAAAATGACAGTCTTTCATTGTTGTCACATTGTTTGACCTTGCCAATAAGATGGGACAGCAGGCAAAGCTGTGCAGTGTAGTTTTCATACTCAAAATCTAAAATAAAATTTGGGCCATTTCACAATGGCGACTATTAATATCATGAATGCTTGTGAATGGCAACTGACTGATCATAACGGTGACAATATTGGGCAACTATATTTATTTGACAACAAAATGAAACCGACAGATCAGTAAAAAAACTACTATTGTTCATAATATTTGTAAATTTACAAAGGGCTTTATTCAGCATATTTTTTTGTTTGGGTGCCATGTTCGGGCTCATCTCAACAGAGCTCAATCATTAAACCCCGCCCACATGATGCCTGTTGCCTATTCTTGTGGGGGGGGGTTGTATTTCACCCGTATTTCATTGATTCTAGTTTAGCAAAATACATGCTAAAAATAGCTTTTAAGTGTGTGTTTAGTCGGCTAAATTCATTTAAGTTGAATTCAAAGTTTATGTTATACGTCTGTCTTGAAGGTAAGAATTGCCTACGGTACGTACTGCACATATTACATTGTAATGTTACATTTTATTGCAGATCATAACCACTAAATACACTAAAGTTACTGTAGGTAACTATAGTTGCTGAAGTTAACAATCTGTTTTATTACTAAATTTTAATATATGTACAGTATGTATATAAAATGTTGATGTTTTTCACCAGGGGGTATTTGCGTTAGATTATTACTATGTGTTTCTATATCTTCTATATGATATTTTTGCCTTATGATACCAATACTGAAACGAATTAACGTCGTGTGGCGTAAGTCTACCTGTGCGTACAATTCTAGGAGTACCCTAAACGATGAGGCTGTAAGATACGCGATTGGTCATTGTTCTAACCATCCAACTATGACCACCCACTAGTCTGCTAGTTCTATTGGAGTTATCCTATCATATCCTTACAACAAACCTTCTTTATTATAATTTCCTTTAACAGATATGGCAAGTCAACTTTGAGAATGTTTATGCAGATAAATAGGTAAATCCCTAGCTATTATGCTGCTCAGCTTTTGTGGCTTCAGTACTTCTGGGGTAAAAAAATGCTTTGAAAAATTTTAAAAAAGATCAAAATTAATAAAACAGAAAACTAGAATGCACAACATATATAAATTTCTCATACTCCGACCTAGTGAGATCCTTTCGTGAGCAACATTGCGATAGCAGTCAGCCGAGTTGGTTGTTTCTCCTGTTGTTTTGTAAAGTGTAAAGATGGAAAGCGATTGTGACACCCTTCATCCTGCCTCTTAAATCCCTTTGTCCCTCAAAATTGTTTAACGAACTTAAAAAAAGAGGAAAATGCTTAGTACTCATGAAAAAGTGACTTTATTAAATGTGAGTTTGTCCATTTTTATTTCATGAATGGACCCCTCTCACCGCGGGGGCACAACTCTTATTAACTGAAAAAAGTGAGGAGCTACTGTACTACTAAATACTGCTTAGAGATGTGGTTGCGTCAAAACGGTCGATTTAATGAAATTAAGACCAATAAAAGGCTAAAACATCAGCTACAATTTGATGTCATTTTGTTTTTGTATACCAATCCTGCCTAGAGATATATGTGTTTGAATGAGGCCATCTTTTAAAAAACTTACATAACAGCGAGTGCCTCATTCGTGACGTAACTAGTAATACATCTGAAAAGAGTCCACGAGCGATAAATATAAGATCGCTTCATTAGCCAATCATCAGCACGAAATTTTTATATAGGTTGTAATAAATGTTATCGCTCGTAAAACGCATTGTCTGTGATCTCAAACTTAGGGATTTTACTCTATTATTAAATCGCATGGACATCGATATTTACTAAATTAATTAACATCGTTACTTTGATGAATTACTCGATCGACACATTTTATTGATGAGCAACGGAATTGTAAAAATTACTGCAAAGTTACTGCAAAGGTGACCCCGAGTTTTCTGAGCATCAGGTGGTTAAAGTGCTAGAGGAAGATAGGAGAATGGAGGTAAATTTATCTTTTAATTTGAGTCTCCTATAGATATACGTGTTGTGTTTACATTCAGATCATATTTCCCTGTTTGAGGTTATAGTTTAATTTCCTGCGCGTGCGAGATATGTATGTACAGTGAGTTCCTGACGGCTTCTTTTTAATCCATAGCACCTAGCAATACAACGGCTTAGATTGATGAGTACACTAAAGGTAATATTTTTAGTACTCATTAAAACATGGACTAATCAATAAAATTATAACTTTTTGCTATCACCAATCACCGTTTTATAATTTTTTATCGTTTAATCGAGCTATATTTGCTTCAAATTTTCTGTGGCAGTTTTATCTAGTAAATTAGATTTATGATTTGACTTCAGATGTTCACTTCTCACTTGTAGAAAGTGAAGAAAATCGATTGATCAATGCAAATCTTTAACTTCCAGAACCAAAGCTTCGAATCGTTGGCTTGGCGTACTTGTACTTTTGTTAAACATTTATTCATTTTTAAAATTATACTCGCAATCTATCTAACTCCCAATTTGAAAGCTTTCAGTAGATATGCGTTAGAATGACATATTTATGAATGACATATATTTATTGCATTTTGTTACTGATTACGGGATGTTTATGTGGTCCCACCAGTCGAAGCAGCTTTGTCAGTGGGGAAACTGCCATAAATGGGAGAGAGAGACTTGAATGTGTGCTGCATAAACCATTATGTTTTGTTTGAGTTTGTCTAATTTTTCAGCTGTCTTATTTTTCAAAATTTGTCTTATTGTATCAGCTGAAACTATGTGAGTGACCATGACTTGATGGGTATTTTTAATAAAAGCTTTATGGTAAGACGAAAATTTTTTTGCTTGTAAAAATTATATAAAATACTATTGTTGAAGATAATGCAAAACATGATTTGCAGAACGTTGAATATATCATAGCCCCGTTGACACCTATGCTGAAATCTTTTCTGATAGATGGATTTATGAAGTGCAATCAGAGCTGCATGGACAGGCACTTTTGCATAGCTCGACCATTTGTTTAGTACTTGAATCAACTAATAAAATGGGACCTGTGAATTTTTTTCTACACATTGATACCAATAATGACTCGATAACATTGACAGTCGACTATACAATGTATATGACTTTTAGGGATGTTAGTTGGTTTCGCCACATATTCATTTCAAAGACGCAGCTTGCTTATTTTACTTACAGTAGTAAGAAACTAGGTTTTGGTGTGGGCGATGATATACAGCCCCACCCCAGGATAGGCGACGGGCATAAAGTGGTCGGGGCTTTTGGGAGGCTGTATATCGTTAGTGTGGGTAGCGACGGAACTGTGCCGATACAAAGACCTTATTCTACATAGTTTGCTTGACAGAATTACCGTAGACCGGTAGAAGTGATAGTCGGTACTAAGATGTTTACACAGCATTTAGAAGAAGCTAATATAAAAAGTTTTTAATTTTCTTTGTTTGAGGCGTTTGAGACATTGGTAATAATGTATCTGTAGCTGGATTTAAAATTTTATTTTAGCCAACACGAGCAAATACAAGATAAAATATATGCCACTAGAGCCGCATAGGACTAGACCTTTATTGCAATAGCCGATGTGAATGCAAGAGATAGAGACAGGGTTGTATCACACGATACATCATATTGGGCAAGTCTGGGCACGTTTTCTTGGCGTTTTTACCGCTATCGAATTTTTTCGATTTTAAACTTCAAATATCTTGACAATGAGATCGCCTAACACAACAAACAACATATCAACTGATAGACAAAAAAATACTTTATTTTAAAATCACCTCAAATTTGACGCAACTACATCTTTAAAAAGTTCTTTAAAACAGTTTAAAAACAATAACTTACATGTATGTGTTTGTTTCAATATTAAGGACATTCATGAAATTATCTTTGCTGCAACTGATTGATTTCTCATATATCCTAGTAACTTACAATTGATAGTGTGCATCAATCTTAAATCAGATCAATTGAGATCAAACTCACTTAGATAATAGAGATAGTAGCACTATAAAGAAAGTTGTGTTTGAATGGTCTTAGCTGAGGTATTGGTCCGCATTGATCCTTTTTGAGCGTCCATTTTTTGAATGCCTGCTCACTGAGCAAACATTACTATGTAATAGCTAAGCATGCATGCCTCAGTTGAAGTCAATCGATTTCAAGATAAAAGTATATGAGCTGCCTATTCAAATTCTAATGAATACCTCCAACTCATTCTAGTAACTCCCCATTGATAGCGCGCAGCAATCCTAAATCAAACCGATTCAGATACAAGTCACTCAGATACAAGAGCAAGTGGCACCATATAGGAAGGCTGCACATTGATAGCTGATGTATTGATCAGTGAACACCTGCTTTACAGGTGTATGGACGAGATAATTATTAATAACTAATTATTAATAAATCACTAATAATTATAATACACTGTATTGTCTAGGCAGCTCATCAGAAATATCTACTACATGATTGTCAAAGCAGGGTCTCCTCCATTATTGAACGTCTCTTCACCCCATTGGTATCTTCCACACCACTCGCCATCATGTGCCAGCACTTGCCATAACAACATAATAATACTAATATTACATCTCAAAAGCTGTTCTAAAATTACCTATTTCTATTGATTCATGCAGTAAATGTATAGCTCCACTAGCAATGATATTGCATAAATTGATGTGTCTGAACAATGAACACTCAATGCATGTACTTCTCATAATATTGGTAGGAAAAGTCCCGCGGGTTTGGGAAGCCTCCTTATTCATTGCTTGTACAGCCACTTACTGCAGTTTTGGATTGCAGCCCAGACAAGCAAATGACAGTCTTGTTGACTTCGCTTCATTAAGGTTGACCCCAAATATTTATTTGCAAGTTGCACAAATGCCTTTATTCAACTACAGTGAACCCTCACCATACGATTTTAATTCGTTGCAGTGTTGGCATCGTAAGGCGAACATTTTGTGCAGAGAGGTTTAGAAACCCATAGTAAATATCTAACGCAAACACTCTCTGGTAAAAATAATCAGTTTTATATATGTACTGTACATATTAAAAATTAATAACAAAATGGGTTGTTAACCTTAGTAACTATAGCTACCTACAGTAACTTTAGTGTATTTAATGGTTATGATCTGCAAAAATAATTATAACGTTACAATGTACTATGTGCAGTACATACCATAGGGAGTTCTTACCTTCAAGACAGACATAATATAAACGTTGATTTTAACTTAAATGAATTTAGCTTACTAAACACATACTTGAAGCTAAGTTTTAGTATGTATTTTAAACTATTTAAGTCAACTTCAATTTTTTCATCATTAAAATTTATCACCTATCAGTTTCCAGTTTCGTTTTACCAATAACTAATAACGGATAACTTCAAATTGAGTGAGATCAAGGATCGTTTCACTTTCATTCGTTGTTAGAGGGATTTCAGCAGTTAGCACATCGGCATATTTTTTATTCCGACGTGATCAGCACACCGACTGCCAAAATTGAATTTCAAGAAAATTTTTTATTGATATCGCATGGCGAAAAATATTTCATATAAAGAGGACAGAAAATCATGGTATTCTACATCATAGGGCAAAAATATCACATAATAGGGTCGTCATAACCCGAGGGCGCATGGCATTATTTGACTAGAACTACTACATGGTAGTTATTTGCCACCTAGTGCAAAAACTAGGCTATTTCTCTTCTCCACGAACAACTAATATGCAGTGGAGCCTCTACTTGAAAAATTAATCTTTTTTAAAAGCCGCTTCCTAATTAGAAAATTATGTAAGTATAAATGGGCCTAATCTATTCCAAGCCTCACAAAACTCATTCATAATATTTGTATGAATGATAACTAACTTGTATGGCTAAAACTCACAGCAACTACATGTTAGAATTATACTACTACATGTTAAAGAGGAAAAAAGTACACATGAAGAGAAGAACAAAAAAAAACGAATAACTAATATGCAGTGGAACCTCGACTTACAAAATTAAATTGTTCGCAAGTGTCAGAAAGTCTGAAGCCATCTGTTTCTACTTATATGCAGTCTCATATAATCAACTGTACGTGGATCCTTATGAATACTAATAAAAAACAAATCGAATTAAGGCTCAAATCATTTGAATTTTACATGCCAAAGTGCAAATGTCAGTCACAGCTAAAGGGTTGTTGACCTACTTGATTACAGTCCTAATTAACTGAACACCAGATTGCTGTGTTCAATCTATGACTATTAGGTTTGCCATTTGAGCACACTTATATACCCAGTAATAAGTGACTATTGATGCAAATGAAAGTTTTGGTATGCCACAACAACTCAGCTTTGTAATCAAAACTTCAGGTTTTGCATGAAAAAAGGGAAAATAATGCATGTAAATATGCCAAAGCATAAAAATAGTATGTAATAGCTAAGCATGCAATCGTCAGTTGAACTCAATCTGACTTCAAGATGAAAGTAATTGAGCCACTTATTCAAAATCTGAGACATATCCCCAACTCATCCTAGTAACTCACCATTGATAAGTTGCAACAATCCTCGATCAAATCTATCCAGCTCCAAATCGTTTAAATACAAACGCAAGCGGCATCACGAATGAACCTGTAGGGGGCCTGTAGGCCAATGTATTGATTGATGAATGCCTGCTTTGATCCCACAAGCCTGTCAATAACGTATCCAGTATCCATTGGATGGGGATTCCCCCAAAGTTATAGCTACCACTGTTAAAGCAACCACTTGAGCAGTAGGAGCTTGCCAAACGCTGCCTTCATTACAATGTATTGCAGTCATACTTCAACATACGAGACAGAGTGTCTCGACATACCATTGCTTTAACTATAGACCTATTAACTATACCTATAAGTACATGTAGTATGCTATAGAGGGGTTCTGGCACACTTTGCACTCAATGACCTTTGCACTCATTGACCCCTATTTGTATCCCGATTTTGAATAATATGGGATAGCAATGTAAGCAATCCCTATAATATACTACTCTAGCCAGTTTTTATATTAAACGAATCTTGTAATAAATAAGCATGGATAGCAAGATTGTAAATGGTACAGAATTTAAAGCAACAACCGAGTCAATAAACAAACTAGCTACATTAAATCAATCAGCTCCTTTTACCGTCGTACCAGTCAACCCCAAGCCAACTAAATACAACTCGCAAATAGTCACAATTTGTAATGATAATACTAACGAAGAACTAAAAGTTTTCATGCTCGTTACTTCTATGCCTTTGATTATCAATTAAAGGAGTTTATGCCAAAATATATAGCCTATAACGCTACACCTGGCAAAAGATTTGTATACAATGGCTTGCAACAAAAATCTGATAACAGTGGACACACTTATCACTTCGTATTGTGGACTAAAGTCTGAGTTGAAAATTTTTTTCTGATGATTTATTTTATTATTAATAGGACATAGCAACAATCATTCAAATGTTATATCCAAATCCATTTCCTTCGTCACACATGACTGTATAGCAGACCCTATACTTTATTCTTCAGCTATTAGATTCAACTCTTCACTTCTTAGTGTCCTTAGTTCAGATATATGCTTTCTGATAGTCATCTCCTTTTTTGCTAGAGAAGCAAGTTTCTTCCTGAGTTGTTCTCTCTTTTGAGCTCTATGCCTTTCTAAGGAATCTATGTTCATACTTTGAGCTGAAGTTTCATGTGATAGAGACTCAGTGATATGTGCCGTGCCAGCTAGTTGACATTGCTGAGAATGTATATGCCATTGGTGATGTTCTATTTTAACATCGAGTGCAACAAAAAAATTTTACTACCGTACTAGCACTAAACACTAAATAATGTCGGAGGTAGCGGTACAAAATTATTGTATACAATATGTTGTATATAGTTCTATTTTATTATTATTGCTAGCCAAATACTTGATATTGATTGTTGGGCACCTTTTGTAAGTAAATACGTCATTTTTAAATGATGTTACTAAATATAGATATAACGGGAGTTTTTTTGGCTGTAAACCATAGACATGTTATATCTGTGGAGACTTTTATGTCCCGCTTATAATTACTTGGGGTTGCTTAGAGAAGGAATAAGTTTCACTGCTAGTCTTTGTTTTATTTAGACTACCGTGAAGTCTGTAAAACATGATTTCACATAAACTAGGCGAAAATATTACATAATACTAATTAATTAATAAAACATAAACTGAACAACACAATAGTGTAAAATAGCACACAGTATACAATATAAAAGTCATGGAACTAATGCTGGTGGCTGCCTAACCTTTCCATTAAAAGTCTTACAATTGCCAAAATTAACTTTGTTGAAACATGTATCTTTATAGCAAATAAAAGGTATTACATCAAAAATACATACACTAAATTTACTGACCTTTGTCTCCTTTTAACAACCTTCGTTTAATGATATTGTTCTGTAGTAAACACTGTTTCCAGTACTAAGGCTTGTAAATTAACTGTTTCCAGTACTAAGGCTTCCAATTAACTGGCTCTGAAGCAGGCTGACTTATTTGAATTTCAAGATATAACGCAACGGGTCAACGCAACGAGCCAACGCAACGAGCCAGCGCAACGAGCCAACGCAACGGGCTAGCGCAACGGGCCAACGTAACGGGCCAACAGTAAAAACATATGGAATTCACCACCAACACTCATAGATGTGTTTGAAAAGGTTTCTACAATATCTATGTAGAAAATTTCATGAAACGAGATTTAGATTTGTTAAAAATCTCGCGAAACGAGATTTAGATTTGTTGAAAACGAGATTTTTTAATGACTTTATAAAATGCCTTTAGAAACTGGTAGCTACTTGATAGCGTGGTGCACTGAGCTGGTCAGTTTAGAGTGCTGTTATTGTTGTTTTCGTTACTCACTCGTAAACTAGCTACAATTTTCACCGCAAATCTTCAAAGTGAGGTAAATGTCTACGATGCCTAAAATTGATTTTTAGGGTAATAAATAAATCTCTTATATAAATGGCAGCACCCAATGTAAAGGCACTAAAAGAGACTTACTAAAAGAGTTAAAAGTTTGGGCATTCACGGATACAGTAGATTAACCAAAGCTGAACTACAAGATATTTTTAACAATAATTTTGTACCGTTACCTCCGACATTAGAAAGGAAAACAGTCTGTGAATTAACATTTATAGCTAGCGGTTTTGATATCAAACCTTGTAAAATGAGAAAACAAGAGTTGATAAACAGTATTCTACAAGCGACTGATAGTTTTGATCAAGGTCCGCAGTGAGTAGTTATTAATGAAACGTTATTAGATATCGGTACAAAGTTAACACTAGATGTGAGATCTTTCCGTGCGAGTGACATTGATGTATTAATGCACAACTAATCACGACTATATTATAGTCTATTATAGGTATAGGCAAAAAGTTTAGAATGAGTATGAAAATCAAGTTTATTCGAGAAATTGTTCATATAGTGGTTAATAACTTTTGGGGTATAAATGGAGGTCCCGAAGTAATCTTACCAAAATCTATAGATATTGATATGCTTATAAATCGTCAATTACACACGAATAAGCACGGAGTAGACATATACGAATAATGGCTTGGGTTGGAATATCTTACAGATTTTGAGAATCCATATGGAATTTTATAATTATAAACCCATCAAAGGTGCTTCGTATGCTCCGACACCCAAAACACTAGCTAGTAAAAAGGCGGTAATTAATGTACAAAATGATGATAACAAATGCTTTTTGTGGGCTGTCTTATCCTGTTTGTATCCCGATAAAATGGAAGAAAACACTCAGCGTGTGAGTACATATATGAATATAAACCTTATGAAACTGTTTAAATCTGTTGAAATTGTATGTGAATATAAACCTTATGAAACTGTTTAAATCTGTTGAAACTGTATGTGAATATAAACCTTATGAAACTGTTTAAATCTGTTGAAACTGTATGTGAATATAAACCTTATGAAACGGTTTAAATCTGTTGAAACTGTACGTGAATATAAACCTTATGAAACTGTTTAAATCTGTTGAAACTGTATGTGAATATAAACCTTATGAAACTGTTTAAATCTGTTGAAACTGTATGTGAATATAAACCTTATGAAACTGTTTAAATCTGTTGAAACTGTATGTGAATATAAACCTTATGAAACTGTTTAAATCTGTTGAAACTGTATGTGAATATAAACCTTATGAAACTGTTTAAATCTGTTGAAACTGTATGTGAATATAAACCTTATGAAACGGTTTAAATCTGTTGAAACTGTATGTGAATATAAACCTTATGAAACTGTTTAAATCTGTTGAAACTGTATGTGAATACAAACCTTATGAAACGGTTTAAATCTGTTGAAACTGTATGTGAATATAAACCTTATGAAACTGTTTAAATCTGTTGAAACTGTATGTAAATATAAACCTCATGAAACTGTTTAAATCTGTTGAAACTGTATGTGAATATAAACCTTATGAAACTGTTTAAATCTGTTGAAACTGTATGTGAATATAAACCTTATGAAATTACTTTAAATCTCTCAGAGTTGAAATATCCCGTTGAAATTAATAAAATACAAAAATTTGCAGACAAAAATGGTTTAGTTATAAATGTTTTTGAGTGGTCTGAGAAGAACAAATTTGAACTGAATGTTTCACATTCTGATATCAAGCTTTATAAAGTAAAAATATCGATTGTAAATCTTTTATGGTATAAAGAGTATTATATGTTGATTAAAAGTATATCAGCATTGTTTTATAAACAAAATAAATACAAAGGGAAACAATATTACTGTTTAAGATGTCTAAACCACTTTAATTGTGACAGAACATTACAATATCATATAACAAAGTGTTTAAAGCGACAGTAAATGCAAAACTAAAATGCCACCAACAGGTTCCTTATCAAATTTTTTAAATTATAAAAACATGGAAAAAGTTTCTTATGTAGTATATTCAGATTGTGAGTGTATTATACAAGATGATGCTCACATACCTCGCAGGTTTGCGACTCACTTGGTAAACTCACAAGGTAAATCTTTGAGATTTCAACTTCACAGAGGAAAAGTCTTTATGGAACAATTTTATAAGGAACTAAATAAAATTGATTGTCAAGTAAAATCCATACCAGAAAAACCTATTATAATAACTCTGCAACAAGAACAAGGTTTTCAAAAAGCTACACATTGTTGGATATGTAGAACATCTTTTGACAGAGATAAAGCTAATAAGGTTATAATAGTTAAGGACCATAATCATGTGTCTGGTCTGTACCGAGGACCGGCTCATTCCAAATGTGATCGAAAAGTTAGAGTTTTGAATAAAATTGTGGCTGTATTTTACAATTTTAGAGGCTATGATTCTTATCTTCTAACCAAATTTTATAATGGAAATGCAGCTGTAGATGTCATATCCAATACGAGCGGCTTATCTCGATGATCATGAGCTTTTATCTAGCAAAGGTGTTTATCCGTACGAGTACATGTATATGAACTCTTTTGATAGATTTAAGGAAACATCTCTACCTCCCAAAAAAGATTTTAAATCTTCTCTCAACAGATACGCCGACGTTAAACAATCCGATTTTATACACGCTCAAAAATTATGGCAACAATTAAATATTAAAGATTTGGGTTAGTATCATGACTTGTATCAAAAAACTGATGTATTGTTGCTTACGGATGTGTTTGAAAGCTTTTGAAAGCTAGCATTGGACAATTTCAAACTCGATCCTTGCCATTACATTACATCGCTTTCTCTAAGCTGGGATGCTATGTTAAAAAGGACTGGCATTCGACTATAGCTATTAAATGATGTAGACATGCACAACTTTTTCGAGTCAGGTATTAGAGGAGGGGTATCAACTTGTGGATCTCTAAGATATGCCAAAGCTAATAATCCTTATCTTAAAGACTATGACCCAACGCTGTTAAACAGTTATATAATGTACGTAGATATGAACAACTTGTACGGATGGGCAATGTCTAAAAAGCTTCTTACTCATGGATTTCAATGGGTCAAGTCGCGAGAAAAAAATTGCTGATGATGACGGTTATGTCACTGAAGTAGATTTGGAGTATCCTACAGAATTACACGATAAACACAATGACTTTCCAGCGGCTCCCGAAACGATCATCCCTACAGAGTATTCCGATTATATGATGTCACTAGCTGAACAATATAAAATTCCAATGGGTGAAATTAAAAAGCTTATACCCAATCTAGCGAATAAAAAGAATACTGTGGTACATCACTAGGCTTCCAGAACTTATTTAGATATGGGTTTAAAAATAACAAAATTACATAAAATACTAAAGTTTAAAGAATCGGCATAGATGGAACCATATATTAAACTTAATGAAGACCTTAAAAAAGAAGCCAAGTCAAATTTGAAAAGGATTATTTTAAATTGATGAATAATTTGGTATTTGGTAAATCTATGGAAAATATTAGAAAGAGAATAGAGGCAAAGTTGGAGACTGATACTAAACAAAAAGAAAAGTGGATTAAAAACTCTCGGTTCAAATGCACCAAAGAGGTTATTGAAAAACTGTCATCGGTACTACTCAACAAAACTGTTGTAGTATTAGACAAACCCGTATACATTGGTCAGACAATCTTAGACATTTCAAAAACTCTAATGTACGATTATTTTTATAACAATATTTAAAAGCGATATCCAAAAGTGAGCCTGTTGTATACGGATACCGATAGTTTTGTAATAGACGTGCCAACTAAAAACTTTTATCAGGAACTAGACTTGACTGAATACGGTACGAGCAATTATCCGAGCGATCACCCTCAATATAATTTGAAAAATAAAAAAGAGATAGGTCTGCCAAAAAACGAGGAAGGTGGTAAACAAATTTCAGAGTTTGTAGCTTTAAGATCTACATGTAAGTCTTATTGTGTAAAGTATAGGATCAAGACATAAAAAAGCATAAAGGAGTAAAAAAGTATATCGTCAAAAATTAGAATTTTAATAAATATAAAGACTGCCTAGTTTCCGGAATACCTGGCAGTTTACCGGAATACCAGGTATTCCGGAATACTTCCGGAATACCTGGCAGTTCCTGTCGTATAACTTTAATACAACAAAAACTACATTCTATTGCTATCAAAATTATAGCGAAAAAGATTGTGTCAGCCTTTGATGATAAAAGAATGAAACTCTTTCAGTTTTGCTCTGTTTTCATATTTAGAAATAAGAACAGAAGATTCACCAGAACAGAGCACGGTTCAAAGGAACCCTAAACTAATATTTCAAAGGAAACTGCCGGTTCCCTTTAATCTCCACAAGGCAGTCTAGCAACAACACCAAGTGTTAAACTCCAATGAAATATATATATATAAGTATACACTCATGGCAGGCAATAAACCACATTCAAAGCCTGCAGAGGGTGTGCACATACAGCTCTGACAAAACAATCGAATCTTCTCCCTTTTATACTTTTACTTTCATTTTAGGCTCCGCCCCTGTTCCTTTGCTCTGCGTTCGGTTTCTCTTTCACAGTCTTCTCTGTTTCTTCTCAAAGCGTCCTAATGATGGACAAGCCTTTCTCCATGTCCTGAAGGTCTATGACCGTGGTTACCAAAAGGTCGATTGCTATAATAGCCCTAGTGACGATGCTCTGCAGTAACACTGTCAAACTATTTATTTTATCTAATTGACCAACTGTTGCCCTTTGTTATGATTCTTAGGTGGCATAATTTGAAAAAAAATTTGTTTGAAATAAACCTACTGCCAATAAAGCAATAATAATAACAAACTAGCCGGAATCATTGTTCAAATCTTTTTTAAATTTTAATAAAACTAATTTTTTGCACGGACGCATCTCTCAGGAATTTAGAAAAGCCGAACATTGTATTATATCAGTGCCCAGAAAGTTGCCATCTTTTACAATTTACCAAAGCTTTCCACCGACTGTCTGAGTTAAAATTATAAGGACTAGCTGATGAGCAAACAAATTGCACTTAGCTGTATGGCAATAAAGGCCTGTGCTGATTCTGAGTGGTATGAAGTTGTCTAGCCTAGTACTCAGGTTGAAATAAGGCATAAGTTCAAAGCAGTCTTGTGCCTGTACTTCTTTGAATTCAAATGCAAGAACCAATCTAAAAAGCTATTTAACTGTGTGGTCTTCTCGTGAGTAAATGAGCTTTTTGGCAACATTTCAAAAACAACTAGATGAATACTTGTTAAAAATAGCTTGCAAAAACAGCAAAGCTAACCAATGACACTTTCAGTCGATAAGTTGACAAGTGCTGACAGGTAAGCCTAGGAATGCAAACAGAGCAGTTTTTCTGTTAAGAAAAAAAATCTATATATAACATACAGAATGTATTTAGAGTTGAAAAAGGGGTAAAACAAGCAGTATGATAATGGTGTATCAAGAAGATGAAAACTTTATCAAAATATTTTCAAAGTTTTTAGTAGTATAGAGGGGCAGTTGGTGACCAAGCTTCAAGACCAACAGGTATTTTTGTGGGTGGGTACACAAACCACCATCCTAATCGATTAAAAATTAGTCTAGTCCATAAATCCTATTCTTTGTTGGAAGGGTAGTCAAAAAAACAGCACTAACTTTTAAGACGCTCAACAAAATAGTTGAAGGTCTACGAATGTACTAAGGGTGCGGATGGTAATAATGTGTTAGGAAGAGATAACTCCATCAAAATATTGTCAAAGTTGTTAGTAGTATGTCATTTTACTGATATTGCAACATTTAATTTTTGTAATTTCTAGCTGCAGGGAAAAACTTTTTATGAGAGTGTGACCATAAAAAATCAAGCTATAAAAATTTCCATGCAATAAATTAACTTTCAAATTTAAGTTCATGTTAGTATATTGCAGTTGAAGACTTAATGTGAATAGTTTGTAATAAAACATAACTCCTCAGGCAAATACTATATATTTTTAAATGCAGTTTTGTTTGATTATTTAGTAGAACACAGAATGACTTTCATCTACTCAAGGGCAGCTGTAGTGTACAGTAGTGGTCAGCAGTTTGGACTTCCAAGCAGTAGTTCAGTAGTTCGAGCCTTGTTGCAGGTTATCAAAAAGGGTATAAAGTCGTAAATTGCTCCTGTGTTGAGTACAGGAATACAAAAAGATAACCCTGATAGAAAACCTGAGACAGGCAACAGGAAACCACCACAGTACCCTTTCACAAAAACTCGTAAAATTTCTAATCCAAGCAATTGGAGATGATGTCTAGCGGAAGATGTTATCCACGAGCATTTTTAGACACTGGTAATATAGTGCGCTATGTGAGACTGCCAGATGTAATAACTACATCTATAACTATTCTGCAACACCATTAGGTAGTGATTGGTGCAGTTGTCAGAGTATCGGTCTACTTTGCTGAAAGTTGTGAGTTCAAATCCCGTCCAATGCAGTCTTTTTTCCAACCTCCCACCGTGGCTTCAAACAGAGATGGCTCTTATTATAGTAAAAGCTAGTACATTTACCGTGCTAGTCTACTGTGCTGTGAAGGTCAATAAAGTGTAGAGACTAAACAAGTATTCTCAATAAGTAAAGGTGAAAGGACAAAGCAAGCAGCAACATGCTGAGCAACTACGGCACAAGTTGTGGGTTCGATATTCGTAAAATGTAACAGTTTTTCCAACCTTCAACAGTGACTTCAAAGATACAGGCAGCCGAACATGGAGTCACGGGACAGAGAGATGGACACAGCTCCTATTATCGTAAAGATTAAAAAGATTAATATTTAAACATAAATTAGAGATTAAGTTGTCAATCAAATCATATATTTTTTAAACAATGAAGTTATTGCAAGTATGCCGTAAATTTTTTATTATTTATATGTACATATATTTTTGTTGGTTGTGGAAGATCGTCAATAAATGAGTGAAGAGCAGACAACTCCCAAGTTCATTTTATTGTTTCCATAGCATACCAGGTGGCTGCTAAAAATAATACGAAGTAATATGGAAAGATATTTGTGGCGTAACTAAAATATCTAGCTACAGTAATAATAATATGATATAGAACGTGAGATGATACATCTATGAATAAGGGTCTTAAAGATTGCAAGCTAGGAGTTACTACGCAAACTAGTTCTTCATGTCAATATAAAAAATAAATAAATAAATGAATACATGTAATTAAAAAATCAATTTGTGCAATTTTGTCATGTTCAGAGTTACTATTTCAAAAATCATACTACTGATTAAGTTTGCTCAAATTAGGGTCGATTTTTTTACTATTTCCACAGAAAAGCTTAACTTTTTTTACAGAATAGTAATTTAGCATACAAGGTAGTTTGAAGATCTCATGCTTACTATTTAAAATAATTTTAGTAAGCGAAAAATACTTTTTTAAAAAGTCAGTGTAAATTTTACTGGCTTTGGATTTATTGCTATTTGTTGGAGTTGTCTATACAATCATAACTTGTTGACTAATATGTCGGGTATGGCATGTCAGCAGGTTGTAGCATAGAGTTATCTTTTCCTTGAGTGATAACAGTGCCTTCAACAACACGAGCGTTTCCGGTGACAACAAGGAGCGTTTAGGCCACGCCCCTTTTTTGTGCTGGTCAATCGGAGTGATTGACTAGATCAATAGAAATTATAAAATTTATAAATCTTTTATTGTATAAATTTTTTACATATGATAAATTTATTATCTTTAAATAAAATACAGATTTTTAGAACTTAACTCCTTGTCTTAACAAGTTAACGTTACTTTGTTGCTGCCAGAAACAATTAAATAATATTACGTCAACTAACAAAACATGAACGAATGCAAACACTCAAAAGATCGAAAGCTGTGCAGATTTTTATATACAATGTAGTTAAGTCTCCATACCGTGATAGGGTAGTTAAACTTCCCCATGTGGCGCTGCAATGCTCATGGCTCTGGCTTAATGGCTCTCATTCTCATTCAGGGTCCCTGCTTGGATGCGCCTTGTTTGTGCCACGGAAATGGTTTTAGCAACCAACAGTGTCGCGCTTGCGTGTGAGCAAAGGTCTTTATTGGTGCTCCATATGCAGACATATGCCTTGACATAAGGCATTGCACAACCATCACGCTACTATACTTCCCTATGAAAACATGATCTACCTGTTGGCCCAGTGTAGCACTTCAACACTGGCATACTCAGTGCAACCGGGTGTCACTATGCTACCACTTGCATAGAAACTTAGCATCTGTCAACAAGTCTCTGTACCAAAATGGCTCTGATGGCATTCTGTTGCCAGTGGTCTTTACTTTATATACAGTGTTTGTAGACTTACTTGTACTGGCATGACCTATATGAAAATTTTGACACAAAACAAGTAAATACAGAACCATAAGATGATTATCTAGACAGTATTTTTTACCAACATACAATGTGTAAAACAACACATAACGTAAAAACTTGAACAATAATTTATTATTCTTAATGTTTGCTTTGGTCAACAGAAACTCATGTGAGCATTAGGAAGGGTATCAATAGCCTTAGCCGATCTCTATATGAATGTATTTACGCAAGAATAAATATAATTATGTTTTAATAAGTCTTTATTACTGTATGATAGGAACTGTGTCTACTCATCTGTCTGAAGCTTTATGTAAAAATTTTGCCTTTAATGGGATTTGAACTTTCAACTTGATAGACAGCCACTATACCACCTGGGTCAATCACTACCTTGCCATATGTTGGAATTATTACGCACTTAGTTATTACACTAGACAATCTTTGCCGGCGCATTAGAATGGTCTGCCAAGATACTATTAACAATAACGGCAATAGACAATTCAACTTGCAGCAGACACAAAATGCCATAACCAAATGTTCAACTACCTGCTGAAACGAGATAAGACAACCCTTTAGCAATAGCTTTTAGCATTAGCTCTAATAGGTAAGTTGACTTAGAATCTATGGCTCTACTTCATAAGAATTGGCTGCTTGTTAAAAGCAAATTTTTAACTTTACAAGGTTACAAGCAGAGAGTGACAGATAGTTCGTTGATGAGCTCTGAAATGCATACCAACTGTTTTCAGTAGGGACAACTACTGACACTGACCAACACTGACATCAGTGACTTATCGACTGCTATGAATAACAAATAATACTAGTAATATGATAATAACTATATTGTGAAATAACAGCAAAATAGTGATAGTAGTAATGATGATAGTAATAACAATAGAAATAATGAAGACAGATTAGTAATAGTATTATTAATTGCAATAGTGATAGCAATACTATTAGTAATATTATTACTATTTGTCTTGAGTTATAGCACGGCTCCCGCTAGATATTAAATTGTTATCTGTTCAGAGCTACCTAATTTAGACATCGCTTTTTCATTACTATTATTATTACTAATAATATTATAATAATAACTGTAAAAACAATAGCAAGAATATCATTAAAAGAGTGAATCTGCAAGAGCAATTGAATTGAATACTGGTTTATTTAGTAAGTAGAGCGTACAAGAAGAAGCTCTGTTTATATTAACTGCACACATGCCAGTCACTGACTCTTTATGAATATAGAATAAGAAAATCTAGCATCTGATTGGATTTAAGTAGGACAGGTATTTAGTTTATACAGTAATATATCAACAATAAATATGGTGGTGTAGAAACTCAAAGCTTGTGCTAAAAGTTTTGGAAATCTAGTGTGAGCTCAGCTATATTTCCATTTGACAGCTAGAACAATTAACTTGACTCTGTTTTTGCAGTTACAGCCTATTATAGGACTGCGAAGCTATGAAGTCACCTTTCTAACTATATAGATGTAAAGAAGGCAAAATCTTATTACAAATATTTGGAAGATTCAGTCAGAGTATACATGGAACCAGTCAGGCTCATCATCAGTGTCCGCAGAATAGTCTGGCTCCTCAAATTCCGCCTTGCGAGCTCTCGCATTGTGCGGTATCTTACGTCTGTTTGATCGAGAGCCATTAGGGGCTAGATAGAAAATAGAAACCACACAAACCTGTTAATTTGTCTGTCACCCACCTCCACATAGATGACTGCCTGCTGCACTTACAAGTCAAGTTTGTATTTGGAAAGCGATTGAGAGTAAAAGGCCCTTCCTGCCTTCTCTAGGAATCGAACCTCAACCTGTTATCAACAGGTCTGGTGCTCAAGGCTACTAGGTCACATATGCGCCCAACATACAAGCTAATAGAGGGCTTAGTACAACCAGTCATATTGGAGTTGTCATCCCATGAAAAGAATTGTCTCATTACTCTCCAAAATTATGTTCAAAGTCTTCACCATCATAAGAACTGTGCCTGTTTTTCTGCCAGAAGCCACACTTTTAGTTTAGAAAAAAATTTTGTTTTCAACAGGTTTCAACTTTTAGCTTGCTAGATCTGCGCCAATCAACCGCCTCGCTGCTTGTCAGAATAATTGAGCAGCCTCGTACAATAATTGTTTTTTGTAATAATTGTACAGACCTGACGATCTCTGATGACACACAAGACTGCTTTGGTACTTGGTGGTCATACAATCTCCGCTATAATAGTAACAACGTCTACCCGTCTGTGCAGAGCCACAGTTAAAGATCAAAGAAAAATATTGCACCATACGGGTTTTGAACTCATTGAAATAATAGTGTAATAATGAGTCGTTTATCACTGACTTTCAACACATCAGTAGGCAGTAACAATTTAGGTTTGGTTTTCAAAATACTGTATTGTGTCCTGCCAAATGCTAGTGCTTTAATTAGTGTTGTTAGAATTGAAAAACTGAATACAGGATGATGGCCATTGCATCATGTCCTTCTGCTTAGAGCAAAGATGAAACACCTCTGGTTATACGGTCGGGAAAGAACTCTACACTCTCAAGCTAACAGTGCTAAGAGCCATGTCTATTCTATTGGAAACAAATATAAGGGAACATTTAAGAAAACAAGTACAATTTTGACTATCTTTATATTGTCATTACCACTGATTTTGCTAAATTCTTTCATACTGATGTTAAAATTATTCAATCATATGAAATTTAAAAAGTGAATTTATCAAAATATTTTTGATACTTTCAAGTTTAAAGTTTTTAGCACACGTGTAATAATGTATTTTCTAGATATCGCTAAATTTATCTGAGCAATATCATAACATTGAGTTGAGTAATAAAAATTTCAAAAATAAATACATTTATAAATATTTTATAACATATACTAATAAATTTATACAATATTTGTGTTGATTTTCAAATTCAATTCAGTTTATTTTTCTTTATTTTATCATAATTAATTTATATATTTATAATTTATATACATGATATATGAATCTTAGCGCCTGTCATTTGTGTGTCCAGTAATAACACTTTAAAAATGTGATTGCGTCAAAAATGTTGATCAAATGAAATTAAACCGATTTTAATGTTACGTAGCTGAACACGGTGTTCTTCTGTTAACACTTTCATGCAACCTCAATCGTTGAAGTATTGTCATAAATAAACTTTATGCATTAGTAAAACTGTGTCTCTTGTCCTTACGCGTCTATTTCATCATCATTTTAATGCTCTCAATTAAAGCACTGATATCTCAAAACCTACCGTAAAAATCAGTTTAATTTTTTTAATTTAGCTCGAAAGAGTGCATATCATCCTTTGATAAACATGACGAGCCTGTCGGTCACTGCCCTGCCTGTAATAGTCGAAAAATGCTGCAGAAATTGTTTGCGTCATTGGGCGGGAAATATGGGTCACTTGATCAGATTATGACTAGATGATTATAGCTGGAAGCTGAAACAAAACTGTAAAGTAGCGAGCATCTATATTTGATAAGGGTAGAACCTTCCGGTAGAACCATTCCGGCAGAACCCGAAGTGTTTGTCATAAACTAGTGCTACGAGACATTTTATATTGAGCCTTTTATTGGCCTTTCATTTCATGTGATAGCATCACGTGTCAAACCAATAACCACGTCGAGTTGAATATGTCATTAAAATAAGGGATTCCAACCTATAGCTGTTTTTGTGATGGCTATGATTAACTGTTCATTCTCGAGCTTCTAAGAACTTGTAATCACATTTCTACACATTTTGAACTTGCAACACCGAGTAAAACATGGTGAATCTTTTGATACCAAATAACTGTGTTGTGAATTTTGTTTCAAGTCAACCTTTAAGTTACTAGCTAGCTTAAATTACCAGCTTGAGTTACTCAAATTCATTGGGTGAAGAAACTTAGCCAATGGCAACTAAATTTAGCAACTAATGCTAAATCTTCGGTGCAAAAACTTTTTTATTCCTCGTGGAATGGCAGGCATTCATCCAGTTAATTATAAATTGATTTATTTAAAAATATCTAATTATTTAAATATGTGTTTTACAAACAAATTTATACAAGATTTTTAAACATAAATGTGCATTCAGCCCTCTGGTACATCTGGTGAGTCATGAATGCTTACACTGTGTTAGAAGTTTTACAATATTTTCCATACAGGAAGTTGTGATTACCTGGTTTTTTTCGTGCCGGGACATTCTCTCCAAGTCGTATCTGATTCAGTTGTTCAGTCATGCCCCTTAGTGTCTCTTTAAACTCTTCCTTTCGCTGATGCACTGTCATCCATGGTGGTCGCTTTGGAGGAGTTGGTGGATTTCTCAGTAGTTGATCTTTGGCAGTTAGCTTTTTTGGCTTAACTTGTTTAGATGAAGCTGAAAAAGATATAACTCAAGTTCCTAAAGTTAGCTATCATTGATCAACAATTTGCGTTAGGATTACAGCATGTCGTAGAATTACTGAAGATGTGTTTTAAAAGATGAACTTTCTGTTTTTAAAGATGAGCTTGCGCTAAAGTTTTGTAGATTTTATCAGGAAATATCTGTATTTTTCTATCATCTGCGATTGTTTTTAATGCTTGAGGTGATCCGATGTTCCAAGATTAAAATAGAAAAACTTGATTGCGGTTTAAAAGCTAAGAAGAAAAATATTAACCAAAATGACATCACTAGTTGTTATCTATAGTTGATATCGGCTATTGTGTTCAAGTTGCAGCATTACGTCTCTATTCTGTTAATCTCTTTACGGCTATAGACATCATTATCACACTTTATATTAAGTTTAATGACAATAAAGTTTTGTTGACTCTAATCATGAGACATCCTAGCAGTCAGACCACCTCAAACATCAACAGCAAACAATTGCAAATAATAAAAATACCGATACTTTCTGATAAAAGGTTGAGATGCTTGAAAGTAAAGAAATCAATTATTCTATTATTGAAAAGCTAAAAGCTATGTTTTTATCATTCATTAAAGCTTTTTGATACTTATGCTTTTTCTAAGCTATGAAGCTAAAAAAATGTTATATAAATGAAATCATATTTGGTAATCATCAGTCTAATCTCAAGTTACGAATAAACTACTGCCGTTATTCAAACACTTGAAGGACTCAATATTTCAAACCTTTAAAATAACCACATTATAAACTTCAAGTTATTGAAAAGCATAACATAAAACTACTGCAGTTTAGTGCCAGTTCCTCTTTAACACAGAGTATTACAATATTTTTACGTTTGCACAAACATACGTATTAGTAGCTAAAGAAGCTATTGAACATACTCAATAAAAACTGTTCAGATTATCTTTGTGCAAAAGTGATAGAGCCACAAGCATAACTTAGCTTAATTTCTCAAACACTGATGAACAGACTATTTTCTGCTAATGACTACAAATATTGAATGGAAACTATAGTAACACACTCTAACTCATTTGCCTAAATATGAAAGTGAATTTAAAAATAATTTTTCCAGAAGTTGTGTGATGTATAAGTTGAACAGTTTTAATAATTAACAAGAATAACATAATTGATCTTTAATTGGTCTAATACTGTTAGATTGATCTTTAATTGGTCTAATACTGTTAGATTGATCTTTAATTGGTCTGATACTGTTAGATTGATCTTTAATTGGTCTAATACTGTTAGATTGATCTTTAATTGGTCTAATACTGTTAGATTGATTTTTGATTGGTCTAATACTGTTAGATTGATCTTTAATTGGTCTAATATTGTTAGATTGATCTTTAATTGGTCTAATACTGTTAGATTGATCTTTAATTGGTCTAATACTGTTAGATTACTCTTTAATTGGTCTAATACTGTTAGATTGATCTTTAATTGGTCTAATACTGTTAGATTGATCTTTAATTGGTCTAATACTGTTAGATTAATCTTTAATTGGTCTAATACTGCTAGATTGATCTTTAATTGGTCTAATACTGTTAGATTAATCTTTAATTGGTCTAATACTGTTAGATTGATCTTTAATTGGTCTAATACTGTTAGATTGATTTTTAATTGGTCTAATACTGATAGATTGATCTTTAATTGGTCTAATACTGTTAGATTGATCTTTAATTGATCTAATACTGTTAGATTGATCTTTAATTGGTCTAATACTGATAGATTGATCTTTAATTGGTCTGATACTGTTAGATTGATCTTTAATTGGTCTAATACTGTTAGATTGATCTTTAATTGGTCTAATATTGTTAGATTGATTTTTAATTGGTCTAATACTGTTAGATTGATCTTTAATTGGTCTAATACTGTTAGATTGATCTTTAATTGGTCTAATACTGTTAGTTTGATCTTTAATTTGTCTAATACTGTTAGATTAATCTTTAATTGGTCTAATACTGTTAGATTGATTTTTTAATTGGTCTTATACTGTTAGATTGATTTTTAATTGGTCTAATACTGTTAGATTGATCTTTAATTGGTCTAATACTGTTAGATTGATCTTTAATTGGTCTAATACTGTTAGATTGGTCTTTAATTGGTCTAATACTGTTAGATTGATCTTTAATTGGTCTAATACTGTTAGATTGATTTTTTAATTGGTCTAATACTGTTAGATCGATTTTTAATTGGTCTAATACTGTTAGATTACTCTTTAATTGGTCTAATACTGTTAGATTGATCTTTAATTGGTCTAATACTGTTAGATTGATCTTTAATTGGTCTAATACTGTTAGATTGGTCTTTAATTGGTCTAATACTGTTAGATTGGTCTTTAATTGGTCTAATACTGTTAGATTAATCTTTAATTGGTCTAATACTGTTAGATTGATTTTCAATTGGTCTAATACTGTTTGATTGATCTTTAATTGGTCTAATACTGTTAGATTGATTTTTTAATTGGTCTAATACTGTTAGATTGATCTTTAATTGGTCTAATACTGTTAGATTAATCTTTAATTGGTCTAATACTGTTAGATTGATCTTTAATTGGTCTAATACTGTTAGATTGATCTTTAATTGGTCTAATACTGTTAGATTGATTTTTAATTGGTCTAATACTGTTAGATTGGAATGAAAAATACTTGGAACTGTCAGCAAGTAAGTTTGATACCAATTTTTGCACAGCTCTTACATGTTTGCAGTAAACTTTATACAGATAACAGCTGTAATGGATTTACCCAGATACAGTATTTCAATACACTGTATGTACAGCATGATATGAACTACTGTATGAACTACTGTATGAACTACTGTATGAACTACTTATGCCTTTCATGAATTAATTTGAAATAATTTGTCTTCAATTTAATGAAATAGAACTTGATCGCGATTCTCACTTACATAGCGCTTGCTAAAGACAGTTTTAGCGGAAAATATTTTCATTCGCAAATAAAGTAGTTTATTCTAAAGAGAGATAACAGAGAGATTACAACAAATACTCTGTTGTAGTTCTTCAACCGACCGGTTTAATATTGATATCTGTTCTGTGACATCGGAGATAAACACCAGTACATGCTGTTTGGCAACAGCCAATTTACCTAGTCAAACTTTGACCTCTTTAGTCAAACTTTGACCTCTGCTACCCAACAAATGAGTACACATAATCTGCTTATAAATCGGCATAACTTGAATAAAAGCATTTGCTTTGAGCTCATGCTAACCTGTGTTTCAGACAAGAAAAATATTTTTGGAATTATCTGCAGTCAACCTTTTACATTAGTATTATTGACCTCTCTATCTTTTGTATCACAGTTGTGCTTGTGGTATACTTAAGATCCTAGGGCTATATGTTTAGGGTACATGCGACTAGTTTAGATTCCCATCGCATACCCCCCACAATTGCACAAATATTATGGTAACCTTAGCCTTGACTAACACGATAACTGAGTTGGGTCGGGTTTGGTGACAGTGACGAGCCGTCATTGAAACCACCCAGCGATCTCTATGAATATTCTTTTTTAAGCTACTATAAATGAATGCTTGTTTTGTCCCATTGTTGAATGGAAAAGCATAAATTTTAATGATGACATATTTATCTATATTTTATAACGCACATACATAAACATGCATAAATTAATAAACTGTTTATATTTATTTTGTTCAAGTGAAACTTTCTTTATTTTATCATAACTACTACATAAATTGCTGATTAATTATAAATTTAAAGATAAATATGTTTATACATACTCTATATTATAAATTAATTGTTTATCTTCAAGTTTATTATATCTAATTTCTGTTTTTTTTATAATTAGTTTATAAATTTATAATTAAATTAATAAACTGTTTATACTTATTTTTTATTTTGTTCAAATGAAACTTTCTTCATATTATCATAACAGCTACATAAATTGCTGATTAATTATAAATTTAATGATATATATGTTTATATATACTCTATATTATAAATTAGTTGTTTATTTTCAAGTTTATTATATTTAATTTCTGTTTTTTTATAATTAGTTTATATATTTATAATTATCAGTTATATAATTATAAATTTAATTGCATGTTATTTATCAATATTAATCTCTTTCAAAATAAGTAGTAGAATATCTTACCTACATCTTTAAAAGTAATTCAGTCTATGCTAACATATTTTTTTAGATCTTTGATAGAGTTATAACTGTGGTAGTCCCCAGGGCTGATACTCTGAAACAAACACCCACCTGGATAGGCCCAGACTTGGATATTGTACCCCCAATCACCTGGTTGGTCAATTTGAATTTGGATATTGTACCCCCAATCACCTGGTTGGCCAATTTGAAATACACCCCCTAAACACTGGGAGTTCCCTAGAGGGCACCCAGGTTTCACGCCCCACTAAACATCCAATATGATTCATGCATTAATAAGGCAGAAAAAAGCTACAAACAAAATTCCCAATTTTATTTAAATACGTTTTTATTTCGGATTTTTCGTTTGTTTAGTATTGCAAAAACAATCATTTTTTTCTTCTGCGAATGCATTATTTTTTTGTTGCTAACAGAGGCCAATATATTTTAATTTACTATTGGTAAAAAAATTAAACAAAAAAGGCAATTAGCTAACCATAAATCTATTTATAAAAACCGTTCGTGTGGCGGCATAATAGTCGCTCTGCCCACTAACGTCAGTAATCGCAAAACGGCAAAATGTCGCTATGCCTGCAAAAGGGTTAATAAAACTTATTCCAAGCATCAACCATCAGAATATCATTTTCATTTACAAAGGAAAACAGAATGAATAACAATGAAATAAGTTTATCATCCATTCTGAGTATATTGCTAAAGGGTTGCTAAGATAATGCAGTGTCGACTGTCTCTTTTACCTTCCTTTCCCGTCAGCAAGCAAGCAACAGCAATCTGCATTAAAATTAAAACTGGATTTTCGGTGCAATTTCTTGGTATTACTTTGACTGAATAAAACCTTAATGATCATGGGCCCTTTTACTGGCTTGGCTGTGGAAACCCCCCTAAAGTAGCAAATTCACTGACAGTGCCCCATGGTCTGAAAACCCCCCCTAAAACGTGATTTTGGGCCGAACCTAATGGGCCTTTTAGGAGGGAGTATCAGCCCTGGGTGGTAGTCATGTACTACTGAGAATGATATGGAGATGACAACTCCAAGAGTAGATAGCTCCAATGCGCATGTTAGACCAAACAAATGCCTATGAAATGCTCTACTTCACAATATATTGTTTGTTCTGAGTACCCATTTAATCGAAGCTCACCAGTTGAACGACTAAGGGACTGCCGATTAGTCTGGTCTGAGAATTTGCTGGTTTGGTCATTATGTCTCTGACGCCCCCCAACACCTGAATCCGATTGTTGTGACTGAGTATCGTGTGAAGGATAAACAAAGAGTTTCGCTGCAAGGGAATTTTCGAGCTCTGTCTTTGCAGACCGCTTCTGATCTGACGGTTTGTTGTTGGTTGCCTCATTCTCCGTCTCTAGCTCAATCTTGTCATCCAACTGTACTGTATGGCTCCCTGGAGTAACTGGTCGAATTCTGGACATATATCTGTGTGTGTTCAACAGAGGCATTCCACAGCTCAAGAAAGGACAGAAAATCAAAGTCTCTGGATCCGCTCCGAACACCAAGTTATGCATGTACTCAGCCTACCAAAAGATACATACATATAGCAATATCAATATTCGGTTTATTTACAATAAGAGAAGATACTTTTGGTGACCTGAGTTGGTTATTTTCGTCACAGAAGAAATTTATGTCAACAGCTTCCACACGAATTTGACAGTTAAAATTTGAATGGCTTTGGCTACTACAGTCATACTTCGACTTACGAGCTTAATGCGTTCCGAGACTGAGCTCGTATGTCAATTTACTCGCATGTTGGTGCAATTTATTTATATATAGAACAATTAAATATATATTAATTGGTTTCTATACTCTAAAAAATGCAAATAAAACACTCAAAACAAAATATTGTAACAGAAAAAGCATGTTGGTTATTGTCCTAACTTACCACATGCTTTCAAAAAGCAACAAATAAAAAACAATGCAAGGAAATCTGATTAATTAAAATGTAAATTTAAATACATACAGTAGCAGCAAACGCTAGCATTTGCCAGGGAGGGAGATATAAGTTTTATTCTGCATTACAACAGTTGAATTTGATACATTTGGATTTTATCAAAGTCTTAAAAAACAAACTTAAAAGCAAACCTAAAAGCAAACTTTCATTTTTCGTAATTAAAATTTCTTCGGCATTCATAGTTGGAAGTTTCTCGCTGGTTAGCTAATTTTTCCTTTGTTTTTGCTTTCATGACTAGCCGGCCGTTTTAAGATAAACCTATCTAAGGACGTTTGCCTTTGTCGCTCTTTCAACGTGTTGCGAATAGGACGAACACTGGTGTCGTCACAAAGGGTTAAAGCACGACCACTAGCCAACTTGTCCGAAAGTCTATTTTTATAATTTTTATAGATAGCACCGGCCTTTTCACATAGGCCTTTTTGCCTTTATTGAAACATCGTTTCAGTTACGCTGTCACCGGCCAATTGTTTATCTTTTATCCAATGCCTGAGCAGTCTCTCCATCAGCGGTCGTGAAGATCGCTGCGTCGTTTAGAAACGCATTATGGTTAGTCCTTTTGCAAACTAAATGCCCTGAATATAACCCTTCAGTTTGATAATTGTAGATGTATTTCTGTCATATTGCTGAGCTAGATTAATCACGCATACACATTTCGCATATTTTACAATAATTTTCCGTTTAATATCAACTGTTATCATTTGCTTTTTCTTTCCATTATCTTTCATTTTACTGGCAAACTTTCGGTCTACGCACCGTACTTTCTTTTAATTCACATAATTCTGCACTGAAAATTGCGCACAGAAAACACGGTACAAAAGTATAACCTGAGTAGATGAAAAATACAGAGTGATGCTGTTCTCATAAAACACTTCCGGCATACTTTGCAACTGACTCACGTGCTCGTATCTCAAACATTGCTCGTATGTTAGTGCTAAAACTTGCTTAAAAGCTGGCTCGTATCTCAAGTTTCTCGTACGTTAGAGCACTCATAAGTTGAAGTATTACTGTATATATATATATACATATATATATATATATATATATATATATATATATATATATATATATATACATATATATATATAGTTGTATTAGTGTAATGTAAATATTAAAAGCACATAACAGTTAATTAATCACACAGACCTGATTGACTAACAGATAACTGCTATTATATTGATATAGTGATATTATAGTGATGCATATTCTATATTATAATATAATTTAATTTGCACATTGATTGATGATTTTTTTCTACTATTTCTTTATGAAATTAACATTTATAGCATAATATACATTTACATATCTATACCTATACACATACATATATACATACCATAAAACGTTTAATCAAACCCCAAAGCGTTTTATTTTTCAACCTTTCCTCTATAATGCCGGTCAATTAGAGGCAGTGCTCAAATAGAAACCGGCGGTGCATTTTTCTAATGGCTCGTCAACATTTTCGAAAGATAAATTTAGCCCTATTGCGAGTGAAGCAAATGTCCCCTATAATTTGCTCACTTTTTCCAGTGGAACGATATTAAACCTTTTGGATGCAATAAATCTGCCAATTTACTTCCAACTTGCCAAAGGTCTCCTAATAAATATGCATTGGAAAGCCGAGAAATACCTCTACCAGTTGATATATATCGCCTGCAATTAACCTGCAATGATATTATAGCCTGCGTCCTGTTTTGCAATTTGTTGGAACTTTCAATTTTTATTTCATTATAAATTTAAAGATATATCTTTATTTCATATCTATATCTAACAATGTTGCATCAAAGTTCATTGCACTCATTGATATGTTTGCTACATTTTGCAGCCAAAACTAGCTTCTTATGTGCAATAGAAAAGGAGTTACGAGCGTCTATTAATTGTATGATCAGATTATCGCAAGGATGCTATTAAATAACATGCTATAAATCTGCATATTTATAAATTATACAACAATAATCTACCAAATGATACAAATATATATTCATGAACAAGTGACATAACCAAACCATACTTAGATTATATGCAGAAACAAAAATTTACGTTTTTAAAGCAAAAATAATTCCATCGTTTCCTCGGATAGCTGTGTTCCGATTGTTGCTTTCGATGGAACAAACATCTTCTAGTTGTCAAATACCTTCCACAATATCTTCTGGCCTCAAATTTTTTTCTGCACTGCTGCACTAGTTGATATTAGCATTCAAACACTTTTTTTGGCAGAGCAAAAATGTTGCGCGCTGTATTTAGCACCAATGCAGCACGTAAAAGTTTGCTTGCTAAAAACAGTTTGTTTGCGAAACCTTTAGTTTAAAATATGCGAACCTGTTTTTATATGCATGTCATTCGCAGTATTAAGATCGTGTTAAACAAGGAATTATCCTGAACCAGTTAGTAATTATTTCTATGGCGTTGTGTTGAAAGTTCCACTTACAATCGTAAATTTAAACCATTTTTATGTATGTACATACATGTAGTACTGCGAAGTATCAAGACCGCGTTAAACAAAGAACCACTATTAGTATGAGACAGTAATTTTTTTATAGCGTTGCTTTGAAAGTTCATCTATCATCGTAATTTTCTATATATGTAGGCTACTTTGAAGTAAAAAGATTGCATTAAACAGAGAATTACTACTAGCCTAAGACTGTTATTGATTATTGCTACGATGTTGCTTTTAAAGTTTTAACGAAAAAAAACAAAAAGCATTGGAATTGGACAACAAGAGAATGAACTGATTTTGATATAAACGATTCATTATTAATAAAATTTTGTGGCCACTTTTCTACTGATCAGTTGATATTATGGACTCAAAAAGATCAAATAATGTCCAAGTGGTGGTCAAATGAATGTTGCGTTCAATTAGAGAGTGGCGGTCAATTTTTCAACCCTTCTCTCAAGACGGTGGTCAATTGAAGGTGGCATTCAATTAGAGGTGGCATTCAATTAGAGGTGGCATTCAATTAGAGGTTTTATGGTAAGTCTGTTGTGTTACAATTACAATAAAATTACAACAATTCTTGCATAGAAGTGTGTGTATGAAAAAGTTACCGTTCCACCATTAGCTATCCATCAAAACTCTGAATACAATGATACTGGTACATCTCCATACTGATACAAATGTAAAAATGAGATATTGTGCTGTCTTTGTATGACTGAACAGTGAGAGAATGTAGAGGCCATACCTACTCAACATAACACAATAGTCCCTGTGAAATTTACTGACCTTCACTGGCGATATAGCAATTGAACCTTACAAAAAGCCGGAAATTGATATTCACGAAAACGCAAAAAAGCAACGTGTTTCATAGAGTTAATAGAATTTAACTGCCAAATTTTAATTTTGAAAAAATCAATTGTTGATATCGTTTTGCCGAAAACAAATTAGCCCTAATACGGCAAAGACGAAAAAGCGTCGCGTTTCATAGAGCTAAAAGAGTTCATAGAGTCTAAATTAATTTGGTGTGAAAACGGAAAAGGATGTATACGTATTGTAGTAAGAGTGAGCAATTGAAAGAGCTTCAGTTTTCTCGTGGTTAAAGCGCTGGATTATTAAACTGCATTCAAAAACGACGTACGTATAGTGTTATATCTATTATATATACAACTTCCATGACATTTTAGCTCATCATGATAGATCGTCAGATGTGTTGACAAAACAGAGAACAGGTAGCTGCGCAGCTGTTTATAAATATTAAAAGGCGATCGATTTGTGCAAGTGTTACAGTATCCGTTTACCAATCTGAATACCATGAGTTGGAGTATTGTCGAAAGTTATATTTTATTCTAACCTTGATCTCTGGATGCAAAAAGACAACCAACAGGTAGTACCACTCGTTATATAGTAAACAATTATTTTTGCTTCATTGTAGATGTATAAAATATTTGTAATTAGTTTTACTTTGCGGAGTAGACTTTGTTTTTTAGGAAAAATGAGCAAATTGTTGTAAATCAGCATCGAAGATGCGCATTACCTATCAACTTGTTGTAAAGATTACCGCAATCATGGTCTATAAATCAAGTTAAGTTGATCAGAAAAAAAGGAAAAGTTGTGGAAGCAAACTAATAATACTGCAGTTACGGTACAGCCCACAAACTGAAAAGTTAAACCATAACTGTCACGTACAACTTTTATTGTAGTTTCTAGGTAAATCAGCCACGCTGATTCCGATTATGTACTCAAAATAAAGATTGGTCCACTAACCTTCAAAGTCATTTAAGCTTTTTTAAAGCGTTTCAATATCCGTTTCGAAAACAACACAATCGGCATTACAAGCTCCGCCCATAAATATGTGACGAAACCTAGCTTTTTCAGGAACAGAAGTTAGGAATGTTTAGTCCGATTTAGAAGAATAGAGATGGTTGTCTTAAAACCCATTATTATCTAAATCCAGCCTGTAAAATAATCACAGTTTTTTTATGAAAGGTATATAAATTATTTAAAATTGCTCGTAGCTTGTTACATGATGTTTAAATAGGCTGGACGCCGAGAAAAATGAGCTCAAAAAGCACGGTTTTATCACAAGCTGGCGTTGTCATCGCGCTTTTTTAAATATGCAATGTTAAATAGCTAATCTACCTTTCAGAAAAGACTGAGATTATTTTTAAGGCTGAATTTAGATATTAATGGATTTTAAAACATTCATCTCTATTATTCTAAATTGGTCGAAACATCCCTACGTAACTTCTGTTCCTAAAAAGCTAGGTTAGGTCACATATTTATGGGCCGAGCTTGTTGTGCCGATCGTGTTGTTTTTGAGACTGATATTAAAACGCTGTAAAAAGACTTCATTACTCTGAAGTTAGTGGACTAATCTTTATTTTGAGTACAAAACCGGAATCAGCGTGTCTGACTTACCTAGTAAATATGATAAAAGTTGTACGTGACAGTTATGGTTTAAGTCTATTTTTTATTTTATTTTCGTATGACTAAAAAGGTGAGTTTGAGAAAATCTTGGAACGGCAATGCACATGTATTTTACTATTCTTATATCATTAAAATCCCTGAAATGTAAACGTTATTGGAACGGAATATATATATAAATTCATTTATACAAACGTGTATAGAAACATGTATATACAATGTATAAATATATAAATTCATTTATACAAAATTTCACATATTATATTTCCCAATCTAAGTAAAGCAAACTCACAGGCACAAAGTGCTGGCAGTCTTCCAACACAACCCATCGCGTTGCTGATGTTATTTCAGGGATGACAACAGGAAGTTGGTTACTCAGAACTTCAATCAATTGAGGCTGGTCACAGTTTGGACACATGAGAGGACAGGGTTCACCACAGAATCCATTGCAGTGATACGCCTAAGATAAAACAGACCTGATCACTTAGCGCCAATCTAGAAACTGGGTCAAGTGTATCCAAATTTAATCTGAATTGACAACGACAATCTATTTTGGGATGTTTTGTACATATCCAAGCAAAATTATAACAAGCCCTAGAACAATGCATTGACAACCTGGTTAGCTAAGCTGTACACATAATCCAGATGAGTCCCTTACGTTATTTTGCCAAAGCAAATAATTCAGCAAAGTTTGAGTTTTTATGAAATGTTCTTTAATGTTCCATTTTTAGCGGCGCAGAGGAAACAAGTTTCTGATATTCATCTGTTCGAATTTGGTGGCAGGTAGTAGGAGTGGAACCAACTAGATTTGTTTGAACTACTGTAGTCGAAAGTGGATAAAAGTGTTGAGTACAATTAGCCAAAAGAATATTTGTTACAGAAATATCTATCATACTAACATAGAGTTTGTTGAGATACTTGAAAGCAAAGAAATCAATTATTCTATTATTGAAAAGCTAAAGTCAATATTTTTATCATTCATTAAAGCTTTTTGACATTATATAAATGAAATCATATTCTGTTGTCATCAGTCTAATCTGAAGTTATGAATAAACTACTACTGTTATTCAAACACTGGAAGGACTCAGTAATTTAAACCTTTGAAGTAGCCACATTATTAACTTCAATCAAGAAACATAACAGAATTAATAACCATCCTAATGAAAAGGCTCTTGCAGTTGCTTCATTTTGTCGTGGAAACATTTTAAAACCTGTAATGAAAAGCGACAAACCTATATAAAATCAAAACTTCTAGCTAGTTTCTGTTAGTTCTGTTTCTGACACCTTTTTATTGTAGTTCTACAATAGCACTATTTGTTACAAACAGTGCAGCAACTAAATGATCTACTCGCTGATAGCTTTAACTCTTATACTACCAAATGAATTTCTTTATCACGACATGAGTATTTAGTCAAACCTCATTCTTAAAAAAAGGTGCGTATAAATGTTTATAACTTTTGAACCACGTGGTCTATCAACAATATTTTTATAGCAAATTAATCAGTATAAAATGTTATGTTAGTTGATGCCACAAAAAATATTACAGATGCGTTGCAGAACAAGAGGGAACACTTTTCGGCCATCTTGAAATGACCGTCAGCATGTTCGAGTCCGATGATTTATCAACATTATTAGTTTACTAACTATTATTACTGATGAAAATAATTACTCTCATTAGTACTATTGTTCAATTAAAATTCTCTCAAATCTATAGATCTAAAACTAGTCAAATTTGTGGCTGTAATGCTTCTGACACGCCTGGTCATTGCTAATAAAAAATTGCCATAAAAATAAGTTTTTGCAAAGCGAAACTATGCTTAGGATGTCAACAAATTTTCATTGGCTCAACAAATGCAATTAATTGCTTATTTTCATTCAAGTGTAGATACAACTAGCTGTGCTACTCGAATTGCCCGGGTATTAAATATCAACTCATAAACAATGAGAGATAATGAAAGTTGTCTGCCACTTGTTATTAGCCTGTCACAATTGCCAATGGATAATTTGAGTGAGCTTACTAAGAGCTATCCTTATGACGTTACATCTTTGCTTTGCATAGTGACCGAAAGCAGTAGCCTATTTGCTCCAATATAGCGACTTATATTGCCTAGCAAATCTATCAAGCCTGCTTGGTTTACTTAGTAAGGTGTTTGACTAGTGAATGGAAGGTACCGAGATCAAATCTTCTGCGATACGGATTCTTAATTCCAAAATATTAATAGTTATAGCTAAACACATACAACGGCGACAAACTTTGAGAAATATATATTGATATATTATCATGAACTAGTACCCTGGCAGTCTAGCACCGCTATCAGAGATCATCGGGTGTGCCGTAAAGCACGGAGAATAACTATATCCACAATAACTCTAACCCTGTGGAGGGAGGTTAATGGCACAGATGATAGAATGCTGGGTGACAAAATTGAAGTTTAGTTAGTAACATGTTCGACTGGCAAATGGGAGGTACCGAGATTAAATCTTCTGCTTTATGAAGTCTTAATTCCAAGACTTTAATAATAACTATAGCCGCATACGCGTGTAGCATAGATACATACAAATTTTGAGAAATTTATATATAGACTAGCTGTGCTATCCGGCATTGCCGGATAGCACTAATAATCCGGCAGGTAATAAAAAAGTCTTTGGACAGAAAATTGATTTGTATTTAACATATAACAACATTTGCAGTTCTAACTTATAAACTACATATCATGAGAGAAGTGTTTTGTGTAATTGAAATAAATTAAAAGAAAAACTAGAAACAACTGTAAAGGTTTTCAAACTTTGTCAAACAACTGTAAGTTTTAAACTTCATATGATTAGGAAAAGGTTTTGTGCAGGACAACTAAATTAAAAATAAATAAAACAACTGTAAAGGTTTTAAAATAACTGTAAATTTAAAATTCCATAACTTGAAAAAAGTTTTTCGGTGAAACAAATTAGAAGGAAAAATAAAAATGTAAAGGTGTTTAAATGTAAATGTGAAATCATTAGCAAGTAATGGCTACATATAGTCTGTTTCGCTACGATTACAATAAAAAATTATTCGGTATATAATTATATGATTTCAGTTCGTTTCAGTGTTGACTTGCAAAACTTGGTATGTAGGCTAATACCGTAGGCTATAGATGTACATAGAGATGTACATATAGCACTCTATGTACACTCTACCCTACAGATATTACTCCACTCCACTACTCTCTCTACTCCACTCCGCTCCACTCTACACTCCACTCTACTCTATAGATGTACATAGAGTGGTATAGAAACCCATAGTCATTATCTAATGCAATCACCTCCTGGTAAAAATCCTCATAATTGAAAATAGTGCCAAAATACTATGTTAACTTTTGTAACGATAGGTACCTACAATGGCTTTAGTGCATTTTGTGTTTATGATCGGCAGGCCCGAGATAATATAACATTACAATGTACTACGTGGAGAGTTCCTATCTTTGAGACAGACGTGTAGCACAAACGCTGAGTCACACTTAAATGAATTTATTTTACTAAACACATACTTGAAGGAAGTTTTTCCACGACCAAACATGAGCGAAGCGATTGTTTGGGAGATTTATGATAAATGCATATGTGCACACAGCTCACGAAAATTATTCATTAACGGACGTCGCAAACCCTTGTACCGAAATTTCATCAACGAATTTAACCATTTTTCAATCGAATCGTTTAGGTATAATAACGATAAAAAACACAAATAAACCTATTTAAATATGTTATCAAGTCTTTATTATTTGTAGAAAATTTCCTAAACCTTACCCATCTGATCGAATTATACATAAACAGACAGATTAATTTGGCCTGAAATCGTAATTAAAACTCGACAAGCCTTATTTTTATCAAACTTAAGACCGGCAAACGAAACGCCAAGCGACAGAGAATAGAACCATTAAGCCGTGCGCATTTCACCAGTAAAACCATGCACATTTCACCAGCCTATAGCATTGTCGAATTGCCAAAGGTTTCTGTAATTAACGTAGAAGTACTGAAAAAGCAATCATTGCTTTTTTTGTCAATTTCAAAGTAACTGACATTTTTGACATTTATGAGTACTTTGGTATTCCAACTGATGTCCAAAGCAGTGAAAGTAAAGGAAATGACGATGATATTTTTTTAACGATTTTTATGAGATTATTACAATATTTAATTATAAGAATAATTATTCGATTTTATAAGATTTAATTATAAGAATAATTATTCGATTTTATAAGATTTAGTTTTAAGAATAAGCATTCGAATCTACAAATTGAAGTATATAGTGACCGATGTTGAACAATATGTTACTGTTATTATTTTTCTAAATAGTTTTGTTAAATAGACTTTCTAAAAATCTATATAAATATACCAACTTTTTAATATTATTAGCTATGACGTTTTGAAATGTAAACAAAATTTTGCATTGGTTTTTTATTATTACTGTATTACTATATTAATAATATTGGTTATTCTAATAATATCAGTGCGTTTTACTTCTAATATTGCATTTCTCCTATTGCAGGGAGAGATATAAACATATAATCTTTTCCTTTCATTATTGCTGTTTGTTGTACATAATAACACCCAGTACATTACAGCTACCATTGCAGTTATCCTATTGCACTGCAGTGCCATTTGACTGCTTATATTGCGTTTCTCAACCCTCAGTACCCTTTCCTTTTTCCAATATCACTTTGGTCGTGGGCTGTATGACAGGGGAATCTTTAGTAATATGTATTTTAGTAAACTTTAAACTTTTACCAGAAATTTTATCATTTATTCGTTTGAAAACTATTTTTATTATAACGAATACCATATATACCGTATAACGATACAGACAGCTCGGCATGGTGAGTTCAGCGTTTCCCGGTTAATAAAAAAGTCCTTATGCAGAAGAATTATTTTTGTTTAAAATATACAACATTTACCATGCTAACTTTTAAACTTCATATCATGAGAAATGTGTTTTTGTGCAGTTCAAATAAATTAAGAGAAAAATAAACAATGAGTACATGAAAGTGTGTGTATAAAAAACTTACTGTTGCAGTAAAAACTCGTTATATTCAAAGTTTTGATGGACAATACTGGTACTTCTCGAACTGGTACAAATGTAAAAATGAGATACTAGACTTTCTTTGTCTGATACTTTGTCTGACTGAACGGAGAGAATGTGGAGACAATTATTACTCGATTTAAAATATTTACATTCCTTCTTTTGTAAAGCACTTAGGTTTTACAGATTTACCAAAACCAGAAACATATAGGTGTAAAAGTTGAAAATTCTAAATTAAGACTAGAAATTCCTCTGTCATACAGCTCACGACCAAAGCGATAATGGAAAAAAGAAAGGGTACTGCTGGTTGTTGAAAAAGTAATTGTCAGCAGGAATTGACAGAGTATAGTGTAAATGAGAGTTGTTCGAGATGATATAAAATAAATTTGAGAGAGCATCATCATCATCTGGAAACAAAGGGGCTGCCAAGTCTATGTCATTTACACCGCCTACAACATCTACTAAAGAATTCTCTGAATCAGATGAGTTGTTGTTATTAATTTGAGTAGCGTGTTGAACATTAGCATTTGATGTTGATGGTTGCTGTGAGGACCTTTTATTTATCCTCCTATTGAGCTGTAATAATTAAGAGACACGTGGACGGTCACTGTGTCGGCCACTGCGTGGTGTTCTGGGAAGTTGTATGTCCATGGCAGTTGTCAAGTTGTTTTGAAATTAAATTCAAAAAGTCAATTATGCAAAACAAAAGGTTGTATAAAAATTACACATAATCTACTACTATCTCAAACCTATGTTTTACAACAATAAAATAAATATTAATTAAAGCTGTAGGCCTAACCTACTGTACTGTTTGTATTTTAACAACATCAATAATGAAATATGTTTATTATATCTCTGAAATGCAATGTTAAAAGTAAAATGGCAAGCTGTTGTGTAATATACGCAGTTTGAAAGTTGGTTGAGTTAAATGTAGAATGGTTTTAATAGCAATCTGTAACAAAAAGCAACATCAGAATTCACGCGGCTGGAAGTTTTCTGCAAACTGGAGCAAAATAAAAAAATGTTATCATCATAAAGGGGTATTGTAGTTTGGCCCTAGCTCGTGCATAAGATGTAAAGAATTTTGGCTAATGTTCTAAATAATTTAATGAAACCTTCGGTAATTGGACAAATAAAACATAGACTGATAAACTGTGTACCACAATATTATACCCTATAAATCGGTCTACGCCTCAAACGGTCTACGTTTATTACAGAAACCTTTGGATAAATAAATTCAAAAGATTATTCTTATAATTAAGTCTTATAATAATTTTATAAAATCGAATAATTATTTTTATAATTAAATACTTTTGCAAGATATTAAAAATGGAAAGCTATTAGAAACCTTTGGCAATTGGACAATGCCATTAGCTGGTGAAGTGTGCACGTTTTGCTCGTGAAATACGCACGACATAATGGTTCTACTTTCGGTCGCACGGCTTTTATCGGCGTTTCGTTGGCCGGTCTTAATTTTGATTTAAAAAGGCTTGTCAGGTTTTAATATCGATTTTAGGCCAAACTAATCTGTCTAACTATGTATAATCCAATCAAATAGGCTGTCTAGCTATGTATTATCCAATCAGATAGGCTGTCTAGTTATGTATTATCCAATCAGATAGGCAAGTTTTAGAATATTGTCTACAAATTTCAAAGACTTGGTAACACATTTAAATAGGTTTATATGTTTTGTATCGTTATTATACTTAAACGACTCCATTGAAAAATAGTTAAATTTGTTGATGAGATTTCGGTACAAGGGTTTGTGACGGTGTTGATGAATAATTTTCGTGAGTTGTGTGCACATATGCATTTATCATAAAGCTCTCAAAAAATTGCTTCGCTCGTGTTTGGTCGTGGGAAAATGTGTCATAGTACAAAAATTATCTTAAACAAACAAACGCAAAAGGTAATATTAATTAAAAATAAAAAAGCACATATGGCGTGTGTAACCCTGAAAAGTATATGCAGAGTATGATATACATCATTTTTGTCGTAAGAGCAATGAAAATGATAAGAATGACTTAGCCTTGTGGTTATGTGACCATGTTAGTAAACATGTGACTTGAATATCATGAGTTCAAATCTACTACGAAGGTGGTATTTTATTGCTAGAATTTATTGCTTTAACTGGACAGACAAATGACAAAAAACATTAAAATTTATATCTAATGTTTGAATACATAAACTAGCAACAAAAAAGCTTTGATACATGTCACAAAGCTGTCTAATATTTGGGTGTAAGTAAAAAAATTTTTATTACATGCAGTAAACAATATGAATTTCAATTCATTCCTATTTCATTGCCTTCTGGTGATTAAGCCATCAACTACCATACAAATAGGGAAGGTGAATCGGGACGCTACTACAGAACCGAGAACAATATTTGTAAATGCTCTGTGCTAGTGATGCGCCCTGAGAGCATCCGGAGAGCCATGATAAACAAACCTATCTATCAGGCAGCCACTGCAACAGGATCAAAATTTTAGCATGCCACGGCCTGCTTTGAAAATACTGAATACCATTTTCTTCCTGTCGAAAGAGTGCATCTGGTCCAGCGGAAGCTAGAAATGATTTAAACACTTGCATGCAGCACTATGGAGAACGTCCAGCATTCCAAATTCCTAAGAATTAGCTGTCTATTTATCTCTAGTTGTTTAGGAGTAAGAACATCGGTGTATTGCAGGAAAGAGAATGAACAGGTACATGGGTTTGCAAGTTATCTACTTGGTATCATAGTTTATATGTAGTTTATACTAGCAGCTTACCCCGTGACAAAACTTGCATACGATCATCTTGTCACATGACTTGTCACATGGTACAATAGAGCAAGCATCTCCACAGTCTCTCTCACACAGTTTGGTATGCTTGCATCCAAACTGACAGTTAGTGTCCTCAGTTGTTATGATAAACTCGCAGGTGCTTGAACAGTCCTTAGAGCACCAAACACCATGGCTACATCTACAAATGCAGTTCAATTTTAGCGCCCGCTTTCATTAATTTATAGAAAGGTTTTTACAGTATTTGCCTAAAACGCTTTCGTTTAGAATGTTGGCAGCATCTCTACACATAAGGCAGTGCTTTCCTTAAGGTCGCGTAAGGTCGGACCCTCTACGACTGATCTCACAATCTCACAACTCTTATTTTAAATGAAACAAATTAAAAAACAATTTTAAACAGACATATTCAGAATATATGAAAACAATGTTGTTGGAAGGTCATTCTAAAAATAGTCAACTTTATTGCACAGGACGCAAAACATGATCTTTGACTTTTTTCTTGCCTCTTCTTTTCTATTACCTGATCAAGTGGTTCCTTGTTGGTGAGTGAAATGTACAGATTGTTTTCAGAATTGATGACGTTATGATATTTATTTTTGATATATGGAAGAAGTGAAAATCCAGGTTTACATAAGCAAGTTGTTATGATGACAAACACACTTTCTTCATTTTCACGATTGATTCTTACCCCCCAAGAGCAACAGCTCGCACCACTAATTGGGAAGCTCTGACGTACTGGTATGTGGTTGTAGTTTTACTATCTTATAACATACACATTTGGTAGTTGCTCAAACTCTTTTATTGGATTAGTTCCTCGGCCATCAATATAGATTAATTGGCATTTTGAATACAAGCTACAGAAAGCTGGATAGAAAGAATAGCTCAATGGTTATATTTTTGTGTAGGACTAAACAAGTGCTTACCGCGTAATCAATTTTATATATATGATTGATTGATACTATTGATGATTGTTACTTTCTGAACGTTTTGTGAAGCGTACCTCTCTAAGTTGTGTAGTGAATCTGAAAGTGCTTTCCCTAGATCACATTCTACTGCAGGTTCACATCCTACTGCAGGTTGATTTTTAAAACAAGTTTTTTATTATTAGACCAGTAAGAGTTCAATAGTTCAATACTACTGTAGCTGTAGTGAAAAGGTCTAAAGGATATGTCACTCAGAGTTGAGAACATATTTGACTACTGAATGATTGTCATATATTTAAACAGAAAACATGAAAAATCTTTTTCAATGAATTTTTTTATATTGACTGCTAATTCCTAAGTAATAACCTATATGCTACTTTAGCAGGCCATCATATAGAGATATCCTTAGTGATTGGGATTCAAGCTATAATTTGTATTACACAACATAAGACACAAAGTAAGAAACAGATTTGGGCAGTTAACACGCTTGCTTGAGGAACTCTCAATCTCACAAATGAATTGAATTGATTCTCTGGTATCCTTTACTTATTGTAGAATCGCATTGATTCAGAGCATTCTACCAGTAAGAATTGAATTGAATCTGCTATTTACTATCATCATAGATGAATTGACCCAATTTTTTATTTTCAATAGGCAAAACGGCTCTATTTTGGTTCAAAGTATAAATTTTATTACAAATAGCAAGAAATAGGTTTTAAAGTATACTCTTTCTCAAACAACTTTTAAACTCGTCCCAGCTTATTTAATGTGATTAAAATATTTTGCAAGAATTTCTTGATGTCCTCTTTTGTCTCCACCACGGCTGCCAATCTTCTTATTACTCATTATTTTCATCTCAGTTTTGTGTGCACACAGTTTTGTGTGCACACAAAACTGTGTGCACACAAAACTGAGTGCACACAAGTGTAGTAACTAATAAAACTGCTAGCCAATATCGGCAAAGTAATAAAAACTTAGTCAGCTGATCATTAGAACATCGAGTTGAATATTACCCAATCAGCAACCCATTAAAAATTTTGAAAAAGTTAATTTGTTCACATTCTAAATTTCAACAACTATTCAGTTAAAACGACCAACCAGCAGCATGAGTAGCCTACTGTTTTATTTTTATGTTTGCCTAACACGCTGATTGGTAAATTAATAAGTGATGGTTTTTATTAGCTACTTGAGTGTGGATAGTTGGGATAAATAATAAAATTAACTTTATTAAATGTTTACAGCTTGATGAATACTCATTTTAAGAGAGCATCAAATATATTGTTGCTAATGAAAGCTAAAAGCTTATGTTGAGCCTCCTAAAAAATTTATAAATAGTAGAAAAAATTAAAACAATTTGCCTACTTTCTTCGATTTCACTTACATAATAAAATATTTAATATTTCACAAACAAAAGAGGTGAAAACATGTTTGTAATAGTTGTTTAGCAGCAAATCACAAAAAGTTGTATCTATGTTTGATTTTATAGTCAAGTTTTTCTCATTATGAAATATAACTAAATTGACACCAAAAACTTGCACAAAACTGCAACTTTTATTGGTAATGATCTCTTCTATGAAAACCAGGAAATGGACACATGTTAATCGTGTAGCAACTCGTGTACACGTAAAGTAATTTTGATTACAACCTACCATTAATAATACAATGTTACACAAACAAATTTTTCAAAACGACAAATCTTTATGCAAGTCGGTAGCATTATGACAGGATATTAATGTCAATAAAAATATCTACAAAACATTGTACCAAAACATTTTGCATGATGTAAACATGCCTACTGCCAAATTATTTAAGTGATGTCTTAACAATTCACTTTTCCAGCGTGTGACTCAGTGTCATGCTGCTCAGAGTATTTAGCTGATAACAACAAAGATTTTGTTGGGAAATATAATGGAATTAATACACAGACTTTTGAAAACTTCTTTTGTTCTGTCTAGCCTTACCTGATAAGACAACTCTGATTGCAAGATCGACATTCTCCATTGTCGGTGCAGTCTTGACATGGTTTATCACAGATATGGCCGCACTTTAACCTTTTCCCACAAATCTCTGGACAACTTTGGTGCTGATCGCCACTGAATGGACACATTTAAATAATTTATTTGAGTATTGCACCATTATTAATTATTGTTTTACATTTAAATACATGACTCTTTTAATATTAGTTTTTTCATTACAAGTAGACCTACTACTTATGACAGGTTCAATTATACTTACCATTCATAGCAAGCTCCAGGGCACTTGTGACCACATGTCAGCATGAAGTTACATGGTGTGTCACAGCGATAGCTGTACTTCATAGTCAAGTTTGACAGACAGCTCATAATCTCGGTAGCCTCATGACATTTCATCAGTTTGATCTCATCACATTTAGAGCACATCTTTTCAACTAGTGCCTTGCAAATCTCTGTACATTTCTCTGAGCACCTAGAATTGCAGCAAAAACAGAGAGAACAATAAAATGAAGCGTAATGAACTAGTGGCAATACCATATGTTTAACTTGTGAACAAATGTATTAATTGCATATGATTGCATAAGATAATCAATTCAGGAGATCCAGTTCAGTATTTGAATACAAATTTTCTGTTGAATCGAAAAATCGTTTCGTCAACTGATGTTTATCTTGGAGCTCCAATATACTTATAAGAAACATGAAAATATTGCAGTGCGACTAGATGTCATAATCGCACTATTGCTTGAATCTGAACATTTCAGCCGCGATCAAGTTTTGTTAATTTTAATATTGAAACATCGTGCCAATCAGATCACCTCAAACATTAACAACATCGCATGTGAAAAAGAAAACTGCTGATACCTCAGATAAAATCTACTCCAAATTTGTGTAAGTTTACCTTCAAGGTTGAACATTTGTTTAGGTTATTAGTGTTTATTATTAGCAACAATTTATTCGTTTACTAAGAGCATATAGCGATGTAAGAATCTATTCTATTGCAAGCAGCATTTGAATAGCTTTTTACATCCACTTTTAGTTTGAGGTTGATAAATAAGACTTTGACGGTTGCAAGTATGTATGATGCATAGTGCAAAAACAAGAGACTCACTCCGCTTAGAGCAATAGTTAAATACCAAATCTTAGTGTGTAAAGGATCCGTTGCAACCCTCTACTTCTCCACAGAGAACCAAACCTTTTTAGGGTATGAGGCTAAACATTTGCATTCTATATACATAAATCTGATTGTTTGTTGTTTGTCATCTGGATGTCCAGTTATAGCGATTAAGTTTTAGAAATGAAAAATCCGCTCGGCAGTGGATTTGAACTCAGAACCTTCAGTTCTCTAAACAGGCATACCACCCACTACACTACAGTTGGCAACATTAATTAGTAATTGTGCACATACTTATTACATCGATTAAAATACTTACGGTTAATGTGCTAGGGAAAAATGCTATTGGTTACTTCTAACTTAGCTTATTAGCTACTAGATGCCTTAAAGATTAACACGCGTAACGGTTATTAATCTGGCTTCAGACAGGGCTCTTATTATGGTAAAGATTTAGGTTACCATAAAACCTCTATTTGAACGACACCTCTATTTGAACGCCACCTTTATTTAAATGCCACCTTTATTTGACAGCCACTATAATAGGAGAGGGGTGGAAAAATAGAGCGCTACCCATTATTATTTAAACGCCACCTCTATTTGTTATTATTTCGATACTTTTATGTATGTAAACAACGATTAGCTATTATGATGGATTTGTACTATTTTGCGCTTCGAGCATGCAGTAAAATCTTCTCATTATTTGTGCAAAAAGCAATAAAAGTGCATAAAATTTGTGCTCTGCCAAAAAGTGGGTTAGACACTAAACTTGACCAATGCAGCAGTGCGGAAAAAAAGTTAATGTCAAAGGACACTGCGGAAGATATTAAACAGATATAAGCAAATAAAATGGTTCCAAATAAAAGCAACAATCAGAACGCAACTGGCCGAGTGAACAATGCAAGTATATGTGTTTTAAAATTGTTAATTTGTGTTTCTGCACGTCTTAAAAATATGGTTAGTTAATGCTACTGATAATTTAATATATATTTGTAGCATTTGATAAACTATTATTATACAAAGCATAAATTTGCAGATTTATGACATATTATTTGATAGCTTCCTTGCGGTTATCTTCGCTTTGCTTACATTGGATTGACGCCTATAACTCCTCTTCTATTGCACATAAATAACCAGTTTGGCCGCAAAGTGTAGCAATCATCAATGAGTAAAGCTTGTTAAATATAGTTATAAAATGAAAACATGCTTTGAAACTTAAAACAAAATAAAAGATTTAAAGCCCCAGCTAACTGCAAACCTGGGCCCATCTATAATATCATTGCAGGTTAGTTGAAAGCAATCGGCATCAACCGGTAGATATATTTTTTCAGATTCTCAATGCTCATTTATTTAGAGATCTGCAACAAGCTAGAGGTAAGTGAGCAGATTTATTGCATCCAAATGAGTTAATGTCGCTCCACCAGAAAAAGAGTGAAAAATATAAAGAGTGGAAAACATTTGCTTTGCCCGCAAAGGACTAAACTTATATGTTCAAAATTTTGACAAACAATTTGAAAAATATGCCAACCTCTACTTGAACATCACCTCTAATAAAGCACCATTTTAGAAGAAGGGTTGAGAAGTAAAGCGCCATGGCATTCAAATATAGGTTGTACAGTAGTTTAAGTTACTAGCTTAAGTTACTCAAGTTCACTGGGTAATTATTTGATTATCCATGCAAAGATGGACATTCACCTAGTAAAAATATAAAATATAAATACAGTGTATGTAAATGTAAACTGCAATGCAAGACTTTCCATGCTCTGCCTTCTCTTGGTTCATTAGGCGAGAGAATAGATCAAACTTTATACACCCAGTGTTTGACACACTTTATACACCCAGTGTTTGATGCACTATATACACCCAGTGTTTAATGCACTTTATACACCCAGTGTTTGATACACTGTATACAACCAGTGTTTGATACACTGGATACACCCAGTGTTGGACACATTTTGTACACCCAGTGTTTGACACACTTTATACACCCAGTGTTTGATACGCTGTATACATCCAGTGTTTGACACACTTTATACACCCAGGGTTTAACCCACTTTATACACCCAATGTTTGACACACTTTATACACCCAGTGTTTGACACACTTTATATACACCCAGTGTTTGACACACTTTATACACCCAGTGTTAAACACACTTTATACACCCATTGTTTGATACACTGTATACACCCAGTGTTTGACACATTTTATACACCCAGTGTTTGATACACTGTATACACCCGGTGTTTGACACACTTTATACACCCAGTGTTTGACACACTTTATACGGAAGGCCAACTATGGAAATTAATGGTATTATACTTGGAAACTGGGAAAAAATTAGATAGAACTTTTTTAACTTTGCATTAAAAATGAATTTACACAAATCTTTTGTAGATTTCATCAGAAATTACTGGTATTTTTCTATCATTTGAGATTGTTTTTAATATTGTTGAGGTGATTTTACTACTAGGGCTTTTCTAGATTAAAATCAATAAAACTTGATCGCGATTAAAACACTCACAAAAAATACACGTCAAAATAATATTACTAGTTGTGTGGCTGCTTGTCTCTTTCGTTATTGATATAAGCTATCACGTTCAAGTTGCAGCATTTAGTGTCTATAGTCTGTCAGTCTCTTTGTCAAAGTTAAACAATAAACATCATAGTCACACTTTCATTTAAATGCAATTGTTTTAACCACGGTCGAGATTTGTCAATTTGAATCCTGGCAATTAGATCACCTAAAATGCCAAAAAAAATTGCAAACAATAAAAAAATACTGATACTTTTTGATATTATCTACAG